>NC_043761.1:22084328-22318963 GCF_902148845.1 Salarias fasciatus | reverse complement strand
ATCCACTAACATGGAGTAGTTAGCATCTCCCATCCACTAACATGGAGCTGTTAGCATCTCCCATCCACTAACATGGAGCTGTTAGCATCTCCCATCCACTAACATGGAGTAGTTAGCATGTCCCATCCACTAACATGGAGCTGTAAGCATCTGTCATCCATTAACATGGAGCTGTTAGCATCTCCCATCCACGAACATTGAGTAGTTAGCATCTCCCATCCACTAACATTGAGTAGTTAGCATCTCCCATCCACTAACATGGAGTTGTTATCATCTCCCATCCACTAACATGGTGTAGTTAGCATCTCCCATCCACTAACATGGAGCTGTTAGCATCTCCCATCCACTAACATGAAGTAGTTAGCATCTCCCATCCACTAACATGTAGGTGTTAGCATCTCCCATCCACTAACATGGAGTAGTTAGCATCTCCCATCCACTAACATGGAGTAGTTAGCTTCTCCCATCCAATAACATGGAGTAGTTAGCATGTCCCATCCACTAACATGGAGTAGTTAGCATCTCCCATCCACTAACATGGAGTAGTTAGCATCTCCCATCCACTAACATGGAGCTGTTAGCATCTCCCATCCACTAACATGGAGTTCTTAGCATGTTCCTTCCATTAACATGGAGCTGGTGGCATCAGTCATCCACTAACATGGAGTTGTTAGCATGTTCCATCCACTAACATGGAGTTGTTAGCTTCTCCCATCTGGCAATCAGTGGCAGAGTTTGATTGACAGCTGCTGTCAGCTGTGTAACTGCAATGCATGCCCATATATGGTAATGTGAGTTAGAGTGGAGAGAGGAGAAAATAAAAGTCTTTTTTGGGGAAACAACTGCTCCTTGTTCCTTTGTTGTTTGGCAAAACTGAACAAAAAATATCACGTTTGATAGGAAAATTTGTTTTCTTTCAGTTGGTGAGGCTTTCAGAGCAGTCAGACGTTTAGTTTGGACCCCAGAGGCCTCAGCTTGTGAGAAGCGCGAGATTTTTCCCCATCCGGCTCCATTATAACTGAGAGCACAAAAAATGCAGAGCGCACACCTTTTCTTACCTGTGAAAACATACATATAACATGATAAATTTCCCCACTTATGTTACATCATCTTGTTCGGGAGAACCTGCTGGAACTTTACGTGTGCTTGGTTTGTTGATAGGAGTCACGGTTTAGCCACAGTCGCCACTTGTTCGAGGTGCTGAAAAAAGGCGACTTTTTTCCTTTTTTCCCCATTATAACGGATGAGGGCCGGAGAAAGGCAGGATTTCAGAATTCCAACTTTGTACGCTAATAAAATCCACACCGTTAGACTTTTGACAAAGTTGTTCACAACTTTTGTAGAGAAATTTGTCCTCTTTCACGTCGTGTGACTCTTATGTCTGTACGACAAACGGTCTCGGAGGAGATAATTTTTTCGTGAGGAGTGATTTTGAGCAAAATTTTACTTTGAAAGGGAAATAGCGGACTTCCTGTTGGATTTAGGTCAGGGGTGTCAGCGCGTGAAATGTAGATCTCGATGAGACGAACGCGTCAACGTTGGTTTGATCTCTCTGCGACATTCCTGCGGGCCGTGGCGCCTATTTTACTGTTTCTAGGTGGCGCTAGAGAGCAGATGGGGTCAATTTTTCCATTTTATAAAATTTTTTGCCGGTCATGACGTGCGTGCCAAATTTGGTGAGTTTTCGTGCATGTTTAGGGGGTCAAATTGGCGTTTATTTGGGCGTTAGTATAATAATAGAGAACGACGACGACAATAAACGAACGAATAACAATAGAGACCTTGCCCTACGGGCATGGTGGCCTGCGGCCACCATGCCCTCCGGGGCTCGGTCCCTAATTAAAGCCGCAAGCGGCATTGGACGGGACCTCGCCCTCTGGCAAGGTGGCCCGACTGAGGTCGTCCTTGTACCTTGATGACCGAAGTCCAACTCACTGGGAACCTTGCTCCTCCATAGACTTCCAGCACCCTCTCACCCACTAACATGGAGTTGTTAGCATCCCCCATCCACTGACGTGGAGCTGTTAGCATCTGTCATCCGCTAACATGTAGCTGTTAGCATCCCCCATCTGCTAACAGGTAGCTGTTAGCATCTCTCATCCGCTAGCAAGTAGCTGTTAGCATCTCTCATCCGCTAGCATGTAGCTGTTAGCATCTCCCATCCGCTAACATGTAGCTGTTAGCATCTCCCATCCGCTAACATGTAGCTGTTAGCATCTGTCATCCGCTAACATGTAGCTGTTAGCATCTCGTATCTCTCACCCGCTAGCATGTAGCTGTTAGCATCTCCCATCCGCTAACATGTAGCTGTTAGCATCTCTCACCCGCTAGCATGTAGCTGTTAGCATCTCTCACCCGCTAGCATGTAGCTGTTAGCATCTCTCACCCGCTAGCATGTAGCTGTTAGCATCTTCCATCCGCTAACATGTAGCTGTTAGCATCTCCCATCCGCTAGCATGTAGCTGTTAGCATCTTCCATCCGCTAACATGTAGCTGTTAGCATCTCTCACCCGCTAGCATGTAGCTGTTAGCATCTCCCATCCGCTAACATGTAGCTGTTAGCATCTTCCATCCGCTAGCATGTAGCTGTTAGCATCTCTCACCCGCTAGCATGTAGCTGTTAGCATCTTCCATCCGCTAACATGTAGCTGTTAGCATCTCCCATCCGCTAGCATGTAGCTGTTAGCATCTTCCATCCGCTAACATGTAGCTGTTAGCATCTCTCATCCGCTAGCATGTAGCTGTTAGCATCTCCCATCCGCTAGCATGTAGCTGTTAGCATCTTCCATCCGCTAACATGTAGCTGTTAGCATCTCCCATCCGCTAACATGTAGTTGTTAGCATCTCCCATCCGCTAGCATGTAGCTGTTAGCATCTTCCATCCGCTAACATGTAGTTGTTAGCATCTCCCATCCGCTAGCATGTAGCTGTTAGCATCTTCCATCCGCTAACATGTAGCTGTTAGCATCTCTCATCCGCTAGCATGTAGCTGTTAGCATCTCCCATCCACTAACATGTAGCTGTTAGCATCTATCATCTGATTCAGCAGGGGCCACGGCAATGGATTGCAGTGCGGGAAGCTCCATTGCCGTGGCCCCCACTGAATCGGTTGGATTTAAATAACTTCTGAAGGAATCCAAGCTGCACCATGTTTGTCTGAGTGAGTATATGAGCAGGCACACACCTATAAATAAGGCCCAGGTATCAAAAAAACCGGAGTTGCCCTTTAACACTGTTGAATTTGAAATTATCCCTGTGCTTTGTTAAAAATGTCATATTTTGCAAAAATATGGGGTGTGAGGCTCTTATTTTGATAGTCATGTCTGCTCCACTATGTCAAACACCAATATATCCATTTGAGTGTCAGAGTAGCGTTATTCCATACATCCCATTGTCTGTCTGTGCATCCACGTATCCAGCCATCCATCATTTATCCACCAACTTAAAGACTGATTTCAGGTGTATGGTGTGTGTCAGGTGATATTTCTGCAGGGTGACATCTGTTTAGATGATTCCAATGCGTTTCAAGTGTTGCTTCCTCAGTGGCTTGCTGCTGCAGGGGCACTGTTGCTTCAGTCATGTGTGATTTGTGGTCACGGTGCGCCATCTACTGTGGAAAGCAGGTACAACATGCAGAATGTTTTACAGCTGGTCCCAGATCAGTCGGGCCAGCTGCTATGCCCATATATGGCTTAAGTAGGTCACATGATGTTAGAGTGTGACTCGGCAGACACACAGTTTCTCTTTGGTAAAAACAGCTGGTTATAGGCATTCCCGTTGCCCAAAATGAAAAAAACACCCTCAAGTTTGATAGGCATTTTAGTTGTCTTTACAATTGTCAAGTTTTCAGAGCATTCAGACTTATAATTTTGACCATGGAAGCCTTAATTGGTGAAGAAGGCGAGAGTTTTTGAGCAAAAATGTACAATAAAAGTGTGAATGATGGACTTCCTGTTTGATTTAGGCCATAGGCACGAGTGAGAAAGTTGTAGATCTCGATGAGACGAACGCGTGCATATGTTTCTTTTCTCTGTACCACACTGTGACGGGTGAAACAGTCCATATTAGTGGTTTTTGAGTGAAAAGTGTTTTGAGGCACATTTGATTTGACAGGGAATAACGGACTTCCTGTTGGATTTAGGTATAGGTATGTCTCTTGGTAAATTGTAGAGCTCGATGAGACGAACTCATCCATGTTGATTTTATTTCTCTGCGACATTCGTGCGGGTCGCACTGTCCATTGTAGTGTTGCAAGTGCGTTTTCAGACTTCAAACTTTAAGGGTTAATAAAATCCACACCCTGAGACTTTTGAAAAAGTTTTGAACAACTTTGTGAGAGACACTTGTCCTCTTTTATTTGGCACCACCCTGACATCTCCACGACAAGCAGTCTCGGAGCAGATAATTTTTAAAGGAGGAGTCATTTTCGGCTGATTTTCATCAAAATTTGACATATAACTTGAAATAGCGGACTTCCTGTTGGATTTAGCATAAAAATATCAGATCCTTTTTTGTAGATCTCAAGGAGACGAACGCATGATAGTTGGTTTGATCTCTCTGCGACATTCCTGCGAGTTACGGTGGGCTTTTTTCACATTTCTAGGTGGCGCTAGAGAACGGATGGAGTTAAGGGGTTAATTTTTCAATTGGATAAAATTTTTTGCCAGTCTGCATGTGCCTGGCAATTTTGGTGAGTTTTTGAGCATGTTTAGGGGGTCAAATTTGCCGTCAAACATGCGGGATGTATAATAATAATAATAATAAGAAACGAACGAAGAACAATAGAGGCCTTGCCCTCAGGCAAGGTGGCCTCAGTTTTGAGGCCACCTCGCCCTCGGGCTCGGTCCCTAATTAAAGCCGCAAGCGGCATTGGTCGGGACCGAGCCTCCCTGCCGGCCAGCGATTGAGACGTCCACCCACTAACATGAAGCTTTTAGAATCTGTCTTCCATTAACACAGAGTTGTTAGCATGTCCCATCCACTAACATGGAGTAGTTAGCATCTCCCATCCACTAACATGGAGTAGTTAGCATCTCCCATCCACTAACATGGAGTAGTTAGCATCTCCCATCCACTAACATGGAGTAGTTAGCATCTCCCATCCACTAACATGGAGTAGTTAGCATCTCCCATCCACTAACATGGAGTAGTTAGCATTTCCCATCCACTAACATGGAGTAGTTAGCATCTCCCATCCACTAACATGTAGCTGTTAGCATCTACCACCCACTAACATGGAGCTGTTAGCATCTCCCATCCACTAACATGGAGTAGTTAGCATGTCCCATCCACTAACATGGAGTAGTTAGCATCTCCCATCCACTAACATGGAGTAGTTAGCATCTCCCATCTACGAACATGAAATTGTTAGCATCTCCCATCCACTCACATGGAGTAGTTAGCATCTCCCATCCACTAACATCAAGCTATTAGCATCTCCCATCCACTAACATGGAGTACTTAGCATCCCCCATCCACTAACATGGAGTAGTTAGCATCCCCCATCCACTAACATGGAGTAGTTAGCATCTCCCATCCACTAACATGGAGTAGTTAGCATCTTGCATCCAATAACATGGAGTAGTTAGCATCTCCCATCCACTAACATGGAGTAGTTAGCATCTCCCATCCACTAACATGGAGTAGTTAGCATCTTCCATCCACTAACATGGAGTAGCTCGCATCTTCCCTCCACTAACATGGAGTTCTTAGCATGTCCCATCCACTAACATGGAGTAGTTAGCTTCTCCAATCCACTAACATGGAGTAGTTAGCACCTCCCATCCACTAACAAGGAGTAGTTAGCTTTTGCCATCTGCTTTCCAGAGTCACTGAATGAAGTCATTGAGTGTCAGAGTTTGATTGACAGCTGGTGTCAGCTGTGTAACTGCTCTGCATGCCCATATATGGTAATGTGAGTTAGAGTGGAGAGAGGAGAAAATAAAAGTCTTTTTTGGGGAAACAACTGCTCCTTGTTCCTTTGCTGTTTGGCATAACTCAACAAAAAATATCATGTTTGATACGAAAATTTGCTGTCTTTCAGTTGGTGAGGCTTTCAGAGCAGTCAGACTTTTCGTTTGGACCTCAGAGGCTTCAGTTTGTGAGAAGCGCGAGATTTTTCCCCATCCGGCTCCATTATAACTGACAGGGAAAAAAATGCAGATCGCACACCAAATTATACCTGTGAAAACGTACATAAATCATGACATTTTCCCCACTTATGTTACATCATCTTGTTCGGGAGAATCTGGTGAGACTTTACGTGTGCTCGGTTTGTTGATAGGAGTCACGGTTTAGTCGCAGTCGCCACTTGTTCGAGGTGCTGAAAAAAGGCGACTTTTTTTCTTTTTTCCCCATTATAACGGATGAGGGCCGGAGCAAGGCAGGATTTCAGACTTCCAACTTTGAACGTTAATAAAATCCACACCGTTAGACTTTTGACAAAGTTGTTCACAACTTTTGTAGAGAAATTTCTCCTCTTTCACGTCGCGTGACTCTTATGTCTGTACGACAAACGGTCTCGGAGGAGATAATTTTTTCGTGAGGAGTGATTTTGATCAAAATTTTACTTTGAAAGGGAAATAGCGGACTTCCTGTTGGATTTAGGTCAGGGGTGTCAGCGCGTGAAATGTAGATCTCGATGAGACGAACGCGTCAACATAGGTTTGATCTCTCTGCGACATTCCTGCGGGCCGTGGCGCCTATTTTACTGTTTCTAGGTGGCGCTAGAGAGCAGATGGGGTCAATTTTTCCATTTTATAAAATTTTTCGCCGGTCATGATGTGCGTGCCAAATTTGGTGAGTTTTCGTGCATGTTTAGGGGGTCAAATTTGCGTTTACTTGGTAGGTCAGTATAATAATAATAATTAAAGCCGCAAGCGGCATTGGTCGGGACCGAGCCTCCCCGCCGGCCTGCGACTGAGACGTCCACCGAGGAACATGCAAGTTGTTAGCATCTCCCTTTGTCTAAGATGTAGCTGTTAGCGTCTGTCATCCACTAACATGTAGCTGTTAGTATCTCCCATCCACTAACATGTAGCTGTTAGCATCTACTATCCACTAACATGGAGCTGTTAGCATCTCCCATCCGCTAACATGGAGCTGTTAGCATCTCCCATCCACTAACATTGAGTTGTTAGCATCTCCCATCCACTAACATGGAGTCGTTAGCATCTCCCATCCACTAACATGGAGTAGTTAGCATCTCCCATCCACTAACATGGAGTAGCTAGCATCTCCCATCCACTAACATGGAGTAGTTAGCATCTCCCATCCACTAACATGGAGTAGCTAGCATCTCCCATCCACTAACATGGAGTAGTTAGCATCTCCCATCCACTAACATGGAGTAGCTCGCATCTCCCATCCACTAACATGGAGTAGTTAGCATCTCCCATCCACTAACATGGAGTAGCTAGCATCTCCCATCCACTAACATGGAGTAGCTCGCATCTCCCATCCACTAACATGGAGTAGTTAGCATCTCCCATCCACTAACATGGAGTAGCTAGCATCTGTCATCCACTAACAAGCAGGAGTTAGCATCTCCCATCCACTAACATGGAGTAGCTAGCATCTCCCATCCACTAACATGGAGTAGTTAGCATCTCCCATCCACTAACATGGAGTAGTTAGCATCTCCCATCCACTAACATGGAGTAGTTAGCATCTCCCATCCACTAACATGGAGTAGCTAGCATCTCCCATCCACTAACATGGAGTACTTAGCATCTCCCATCCACTAACATGGAGTAGTTAGCATCTCCCATCCACTAACATGGAGTAGTTAGCATCTCCCATCCACTAACATGGAGTAGTTAGCATCTCCCATCCACTAACATGGAGTAGCTCGCATCTCCCATCCACTAACATGGAGTAGCTCGCATCTCCCATCCACTAACATGGAGTAGTTAGCATCTCCCATCCACTAACATGGAGTTCTTAGCATGTTCCATCCATTAACATGGAGCTGGTGGCTTCAGTCATCCACTAACATGGAGTTGTTAGCATGTTCCATCCACTAACATGGAGTCGTTAGCATCTCCCATCCATTAACAAGGAGTAGTTAGCTTTTGCCATCTGCTTTCCTGAGTCACTGAATGAAGTCATTGAGTGTCAGAGTTTGATTGACAGCTGCTGTCAGCTGTGTAACTGCTCTGCATGTCCATATATGGTCATTTCAGTTAGAGTGGAGAGAGGAGAAAATTACAGTTTCCTTCTGCGAAACAACTGCTCCTTGTACCTTTCCTGTTTGGCAAAACTGAACAAAAAATATCACGTTTGATAGGAAAATTAGTTGTCTTTCAGTTGGTGAGGCTTTCAGAGCATTGAGACTTTTAGTTTGGACCCCAGAGGCCTCAGTTTGTGAGAAGCGCGAGATTTTTCCCCATCCGGCTCCATTATAACTGAGAGCAAAAGAAATGCAGAGCGCACCCCAATTCTTACCTGTGTCAACATGCATATATCATCATATTTCCCCACTTATGTTACATCATCTTGTTCAGGAGAACCTGCTGGAACTTTACGTGTGCTCGGTTTGTTGATAGCAGTCACGGTTTAGCCGCAGTCGCCACTTGTTTGAGGTGCTGAAAAAAGGCGACTTTTTTCCTTTTTTCCCCATTATAACGGATGAGGGCCGGAGCAAGGCAGGATTTCAGACTTCCAACTTTGAACGCTAATAAAATCCACACCGTTAGACTTTTGACAAAGTTGTTCACAACTTTTGTAGAGAAATTTGTCCTCTTTCACGTCGCGTGACTCTTATGTGTGTGCGACAAACGGTCTCGGAGGAGATAATTTTTTCGTGAGGAGTGATTTTGATCAAAATTTTACTTTGAAAGGGAAATAGCGGACTTCCTGTTGGATTTAGGTCAGGGGTGTGAGCGCGTGAAATGTAGATCTTGAAGAGACGAACGCATGAGTGTTGGTTTGATCTCTCTCCGACATTCCTGCGGGCCGTAGCGACTGTTTTAGACGTTTTTTGGGATCTAGGTGGCGCTAGAGAGCAGATGGGGCCAATTTTTCCATTTTATAAAATTTTTCGCCGGTCATGATTTGCGTGCCAAATTTGGTGAGTTTTCGTGCATGTTTAGGGGGTCAAATTCGCGTTTATTTGGGCGTTAGTATAATAATAGAGAACGAGGAGGAGGAGGAGGAGGAGGAGAACGACAAACGAACGAAGAACAATAGAGACCTTGCCCTCCGGGCATGGTGGCCTGCGGCCACCATGCCCTCCGGGCTCGGTCCCTAATAATAGTGAAGAAACGAACGAATAACAATAGAGACCTTGCCCTCCGGGCAAGGTGGCCTGCGGCCACCTTGCCCTCCGGGGCTCGGTCCCTAATAATATAGAACGACGACAATAAACGAACGAATAACAATAGAGACCTTGCCCTACGGGCAAGGTGGCCTGCGGCCACCTTGCCCTCCGGGGCTCGGTCCCTAATAACAACAACAATAACAACAACAACAATAAGTATGCTATGTGACAGTGGTTTGCTGTGGGTCATGACTGCAGAAAGTTCATGAATGTTTGCCAGATGGGGTTGTGGGGGATATCAGAGGAGTTTGTATTTTCTAGAGAGATGTAGTCAATGAGGAGGTTTTTCCAGTCTGTAATATGTATGGAGTTCCGTGATTTCCAGTTCATGAGGAGAGTTTTCTTGGCAACAGCTAGCGCCACGAGAAGTCAACGGTTTGGTGTATGATCAAGTTTTGATGTCGATAGGTCTCCTAATAAACAGAGGGTGGGGGAAAGTGGGATGTGGCAGCCCATGATTTGTGACAGGATGTCTGTAATGTTTCTCCAGAAGTGGTGGACAGGTGTGCAGTGCCAGGTTGCATGAATGTAGGTATCTGTGCAGTTTTCTGTGCAGTGTGAACAGTTATCGGATGATGAGAAGCCCATTTTTCGCATTTTTTGTCCAGTCAGATGTGTTCTATGAATGATTTTGTATTGGATGAGTTGTAAGTTGGCATTTGTTGCCATGAAGAAAATGTTCTTGCAGATCTGGGGCCAGAAGTCGGCATCGGGAGCAATTGTGAGACCTGTTTGCCATTTTTCTGAAGGTATGGATGATATTGTATCGGTCTGTGAAATTAACTTGGATATTTTAGATCAGAGTTTTTTTGAAGAGGAGATATTAATGAGGGTAGAAGCTGAAGGGGGGAGGTCCAGGTTTATGTTTCTGTTTTTCATTGCTGATTGGATGGATGATGAAACCTGTAGGTATTGTAAAAACTGTTGGCTCCTGATGCCGAACTTCTGGACCAGGAGCGGGAATGGGACCAGGGTGTTATTGTTGAAGATGTGTTTGAGGTGAGTGATCCCGTGAATAGTTCGTGAATAGTGGTGAAAATGTGGTGCATTGAGTCCGCCTAATGTTTTTGTTTTCTGAAGTGTGGTCAGTTTTATTCTTGGGGGTTTATTTTTCCAATACAATTTATTGATGGATGAATCAAGAGAGTGAAACCAGATGAGAGGTGGGTGAGTGGGGATCACTGAAAGGAGATAGTTACTTTTTGGGAGGATTGTCATCTTTATTGTTGCTATTCTGCCTAATAGTGATAGTGGTATGTTCATCCATCGTTGGAGATCATCGTTTATTGTTTTGAGTAATGGAGTGAAATTTCAAGTCATCAACTCTGACAGCCTGGGAGAAATATGGATTCCTAAGTAAGTGATGTGACTTACCAGCACCACGCCAGAAAAAGTGGCATGATCTTTATGTCAAGGTACGTTGGACATAATAACCAGCATTCAGTGTGCACTTATTAAGAATAAATTTAATTTAAAAAAGTGTGAGGCATTAAGATATATTCAGATTGTATTGTAGATTGAGAAATGCCCAATGCAGCGGAGGGGACAATCGTCTTTATTTGGCCAGACGCAAACTTGTAGCTGCGGTTTCCATGCAAATAAGGTATGTTGGTATCTCGAGAAATGAATGTGTGCAGGTGTTTTATTGTGTATGAATGAATTCCTTTTCCTTCCCGGTGCTCTTGCAGCCTTCCAGCAGTGTCCCGGTCACATCCCCCAGCGCTCCAGATCATCCAGGTCCATCAGCAGCAGCATCTGGACAGACTGCTCCCAGAGCCCCTTTGACTTTGGCATCGGTAAATATTAATGATGTTACAGGTGTTGGTAATTGCAAAAATATTTAGAGAAAACATGTTGAAGGAAACACTATCAAAACTTTTTCTGCAGTTTACAAAGTCAAGGTTTGCCACGTCTCATGGTGCTGCCTTTACACCAAACCTGAGTTTGGCGAGAAAACATGTCAGCGAGGTAATGTAGCAGCAGCACGGTGTTGTCCGGCTCATTTCAATGGATGATGTTTTTAGCTGTTCTCTCTCCCTCTCTCATCAGGCCTCCAGCTCTTCTGTGTCCTCCAGCACCCCTGCAAGTGCCACGACAAGCAGAGCACAGTCACCTGCCCGCAGTCCCAGGACATTTATTCAGACGGTCTCTCCTCTGTCTCTTCCTCCCTCACCTGTGGCAAAGCGGCCCTCTGCCACCTCCATCCCACCAGCGACTGAGAGAGCGCTGAGGAAGTTTTCGCTCCAGTTATTTTCTTTCCATTGATGTTTTACAAAAGTCCTGTCCTCACCTGATGTGTCCAGCCCCAAGAGAGAAGACACAGCACCCAGAGCTATTTACCACATCACCAAATACAAAAATGGTTCAACGCTAACAAACTATCTTTGAACATCAGTAAGACCAAATATATGATTTTCAGTTACAGAAGGACAGACGTTGACACAACACTGACAGTGGAAGGTATAGAGATCGAGAGAACAAACGAAATTAAGTTTTTAGGTGTACTGCTGGATGAACAACTAACATGGAAATCCCATATAGAGTACGTTAAAACTAAGATTTCTCAAACCATTGCTGTTCTGTACAAATTGAAAGAGTCACTTCACAATAATTCTTTGTTTCTGTTGTACAATTCATTGATTATACCATATCTGACCTACTGTGTTGAAGTCTGGGGAAATGCTTGTAAGACCTACATTGAACCACTCTTCCTCTTACAGAAACGAGCGATTCGTGTGGTGAATGGAAGTGGTTACAGAGACCACACTAACCCAATATTTATAAAATTGAAATCCTTAAAATGAAAGAATTGGTAGAACTCAACCTTCTTAAAACAATGTATAAAGCTCACCGGAAAAAATTACCATTTAATTTACAGAATAGATTTGCAAAGCGAGACAGTCAATATAGATTAAGAGGCACTGAAGTTTTCAAACGACCGGAATCAAGAACCAAATTGAAAGAAAGATGCATCACAACAAAAGGAATCAATTTATGGAATAAACTTGACAGTGAAATTAAGAGGTCTCAGTCCATTCACATCTTCAAGAAATGTTTAAAAGCACAGTTATTGGGAGGGTACGACTCTGTTTTAAAGAATGGTCAAACTTAGAATGATTGTTTCTTTTGAAAATATTTCATTAAGGTTTTTTTTTTTTTTCTTTTGTATTTACACTTGGGAAATGGTTGTATTTGATCTGCAATTATTTGTGAAATTTTTGTATTTATATTTTGATTAAGTGAAATGGTTGTATTGAATTTTGCTTTTTTTTTGTGATATGTTAACAAATCTTGACAAATTGTCATTTATTTTATGTTGATAGGGGCAGACATCATAAGTCTCACTTCTTTCTGTTCCTTTTCATTTCTTTCTTTTAAAAAAGAATGAAACAAATAAAATCAATCAATCAATCAAAAAATACATGGCATCATTTGACATGCTTTTTCTTTTTCCTGTCAATAATGATAACTTTTCATCAATAAGATTTGTGCGTATTCTTTTATTCAGACCACAATCCCCTGTTGTCTCGTCCGCAGCCCTGCCTTCCATCGCTGGATGGGAAGTTGATGAAGAGGAGGACCCAGAGCTGGAGTTTCTTCAATAGAAAAATCAATCACAATGCACACCAGCAACCAGGAACGTTTAAAAAGGAAACTCTGTAGCCGATGTATCCCCATGATGATCCACCATGGACATGTCACAAAATAAATACCGTGTTGGCCCAAATGTAGGCATTGTTTTTCTCCAAAAATTGAATTCTCCAAAATGGGGTCTCACTATCATCGAGGACCAGATTGTTGTTACACATCAGCGCCGCTAGATGGAGCCAAAGTACCAGTGAGCAGGAAGCAAATGGAGAGTTCTCCAGTGATCTGATGAAAAATGGAGGAAGGTGACCATCTGGAACGAAGGGGCTGGAACGCTGGACAAGTGAGCAAACAACAGAGAAGTTTAAACTGATGGTTCAACACAGCAGAGTCAACAAACAACTGCCAAGCAGCCAAGATATATTAGACTGAATTATTAATGCTCATGAAGTTGAATAGAACTTGAATTTGATGCTTATAAAGTTTTTTACATCATTAATGCAGTTGTTGAACCTTTGAGGAACTTATTTGTTGCTTATTCACTGAGTCACAGCCTCAGATTTTGAGAAAGGGAATGTAGTTTATTTAATACTGCAGAAATATTTCTTGATCTTTTGTTAAATTGATTGATAGACAGATGAAGGAAGGAGAGTCTGTGACTCTTGGCCAAGAACTTGAAATTGATGCAGGCGAACAAATGTTTGTTTTTCACCTCATTTATTGCAACACGTTCTCCATTGGTTGTCCACACACACACACACACACACACACACACACACACACACACACACACACACACACACACACACACACACACACACACACACACACAAAGCAGCACATTGTGCTTTCTTCTGACCAAATATGAGAAATGTAGAAATGCTTTCGGGTGACTGGGAGACTTCCCTCTTTCCATGTGGAGAATAAACACAGCTCTCCCCCGGTCTCAGATCAGCGTGACTTGTGGTCTGGTGGCGCCCCCTTGTGGGAAAAGGGAAGACGTGTCAATTGATTGAAACTCACACAGTCCAAACTGTACAAATGAGGATTGTTGTTAATGTAACAGATGATCAATGATCCACCTCAATATCTGAGGCCCTTACACCAACTTTGAAAACACCATGTTGTTTGTAGGTCACTTCAAATGCCATTTGAATTTCAGAGCAACATCAGAAAGTTAAAGTAATCATGGCATCCTCATTATTTTGTCTTTACATTGCTGTCTTGAAACAATGAGGAAGCATCAGCCTCATCCTCAGCTCCTCCAATCCCACTGTCCTCTGCTACGACCTCTGCGTGTGTCCCATCTGCTCCACCTCCGACTGCTCCACCTCCGACTGCTCCCTCTGAGCTCTCCACATCCGACCCTGTTCACGCTCCAGCAGGAGAAGCACAGACAGCTCCAGGTTCTGAGCTTTACTGGCTGCCAGCGGAGATGAAAAAAAAGATACCAGCTCAGGATCAGAGATGGATTTCAGCCGCCATCTGGAAAAACCAGCGACTGCGAGTAGACCTGGAGTTGTGGTCCGCACCACCAGAGCCTGCTCTTATTTACCATCAGGCTCCTACTCCAGAGCGGTTTTTCACCCACAAGCTCCTCCTGTGGATGCCGCATCACTTGTGGAAAGTGAGGCTGCACTGCCCTGTGTGCAGAAAGCAGCTCACAGGTGCTGGTGTCCACAAGAGAGCGCGCAAAGTCTTGGATATTGACAGTTATTACATTTTAATCACAGAGACTCTGAGATGCAAGTCAGTTGGGTGCAAAACAAATGACATCTCCTCCAGCAAGACCATCCTTGACCAGCTGGATATGGCTCACAGGCTGGAGTTCAGGCTGATCCTGACGCAGAAGTGAGTAAACCAGATTGATAAATGTTTGGAATCAAAGCAGATTGATCACTAGCTGTGTTTATTAATTCTGTGTGTCTCTTTTGTTTATCTTTCTCTTTCTTTTAACAGATTTGCATGTGACATCCGTGTCATTAGGTTTTTGAGGGAGAGGACGCTGGGAAACAGCCCCACACGTTTGGTTAAACAGCTGAAAGAAAACCACAGCGAGGAGTGGCTGAAGCGCCTCTGCCGATATCTTGGGGCATGCTCTGACTTTGCAGCTCGGCCCAGCTTGCTCCCCGTCACATTCCAGGAGCCGCTGAGCCAGTAGCAGTACCAAGTCACCGCTGGATGTTGGCTCTGTATGGGCCAGACATTTTGAGCAGGCTGGACCACATTAAAACCACAATAACGTCCACATTTGGCACCATCCTGAAAATGGACTCCACCAAAAAGGTAGATCACTTCGATGGACATCCTTCGATATGAAATTATTATTTTCAGTCATATATGACAACACTACATCACAACCTGAACTCTGAATGCTGTGGTTTTTATGAAGATGAAATGTGATACTAATGTGCTTCGTCCCATCTGAAATCACAACACTGTATGTGGGCTTTTGTGTCATTATAGATCACCACAAAACTGTCTGGCGTTGCCAGAGGGACTGGTCTGTGGCTCTCATCAGTGAGTAATGAGGTGGGCCAAATCCTCATCAGTGTCTTGACTGCTCAGGAGGGTCCTGGGCTCCACATGATGGCTGCTGGGCTCATCCGGCACTACAGTGATGCTGGAGTGGCTCCTCCTCACTCCTCTATGTTGACACTGACTGCTGCACACAGCAAGGAGAACAGACAAAGCTGAAAGAGAGGTTTGGTGGGTGGCCAGATGTGGTTGTAAAACTTGACATCTACCACTTCGTGCGGCGGCTGGCGTCTGGATGCACAAATGAGGCACATCCCCTGTACCCCACCTTCATGGCCAAGCTGTCCTGCTGCATCTTTGAGTGGGACAGCGGTGATGTTTCCTTGCTGCGGAGGGCCAAGAGGGAGCAGCTGAGGAGAGAAGGTGTTCCTCACTGATAAATTGGTGGACCAGCAGATCACCAAAGAGGACCTGGCCCTGCACTGCAGAAGACGGACAAGAGGAGAGCCACAGACCATCATCATGATTGAGGGGCTGCTTAACGAGCTGATGGGTGTGAAGGGCAGAGACCTTCTTGGTGTGCCTCTCTTAGACCAGGAGAGGATGCAGAACATTTGGAGAGTCCAGAAAAGGCACATAAAATGCATTCAGGACCAACCAGGTGTGCTCCTGTACACCCAGACTGGAAGTACCACCACCAAGGAGGGCATCATTCTCCCAAAATACCGATGTGCCAGGGGGTCGTCGTCACTGGAATCTTTCCACTGTCGTCTACAGAGGTTCATTCCAGGTTTGTATTAATCCCTTATTCATCAGCAAGGTAAATGTGATAAGCTTTACATTATTGCAATGGAGACACAGCGTCTGTATTGCAAACTCAAATAAATAAATAAATAAATAAAGAAATCAACTGCTTACAGTGTTTATTTGTTTTAATGTATTTTTAGGAACGAGTGCCAACAGTGTGAATTTCCAGCTGTACCTCCTGGATGGCCTCAACAGACGGAACCAGGACAGAGAAGCTGCCTCTCTGGCAGTCCAGACCTCGTCACTGCGAAGCTACTCAGGTGACCTTGTTCCCTGTGTCAACACCTACAGTACCAAGGTGCTTGGAAGGAAACTCGTCCCTTCTTTCCAACCTCCGTCTGTGTACACGGGTGAGTTCAGAATTTCCCCTCAAGTGCCCTTAAATACATAAAGAACAACATGATTAATTAGTTGCCATTGTTTTTTTTTTTTATCAATTTTCTTTTCTACTTTCTATCCCAGGAGAGCTGATAGGTATCGATTACCTGTTCAGGCAGACAGGAAGGGCCATGCAGAACACAGAGCCTGACACCGAGGAGACCGACCAGCTGCTGGAGGACATTGGCACAGAGGGGGAGTTTGAAGACGAAGGCTTTGAAGATGCAGACGTAGACCCCACCGTAGGATCCTTGGACACCACAAGCCCATCTTCTCAGCCACCACCAACCATCACCTCCCCAGTCTGTGTTGTGGAAAGCCCCACCTTTCCCCAACCTCCTGCATCTGATCCCATCTCGTCTGCCCCATGCCTCCCTGCTCCCACCCACCTTCCAGCTGCTCTGCTGACCTCTACAGTTGCTGTGAGTATTGGTGATAGTCTTATCTGGAACACCTGCTATTTATGATATTCTAAAATGACTTTTAACGTGTTTTATTTTTGCTTGAGTATAAAGTTTTATTTGTGTTACAATCTTTTTCAGACTGTGGATTTGAGTACCACCAGCTCAGACTCTGCTCCTCTCCCTCCCACTGTCACCACTGCTGTTGCCACTGCCACAGATCCACCTGCTGCTCTCTCTCTCTGCTCCACCTGCTGCTCTCTCTCTCTGCTCCACCTGCTGCTCTCTCTCTCTGCTCCACCTGCTGCTCTCTCTCTCTGCTCCACCTGCTGCTCTCTCTGCTCCATCTGCAAAGAGCCGGGCACACTCTCACAGACAGGTGGGATGTTCTTGTTAATCCTTGGATACCATATTTTTTTTATTACAACGGTCTATTACTAATGGTCATCTTATCTTCTGTAACAGTCCACTGGTGCATCATGTTCCACCTCCAGCAAAGCCTCTGCTGCTCCTCTTCCCACCACCATCACCACCTCTGTCTCCACTGCTTCAGCTGATGTTCCTTGCAGGCCACCAGCTATGAGCCCAGCAGCACCTGAACAGGAGGTAATATCAGGTTATATTGCACTTAAATGTTATGTTTTTGCTTGTAATAGGATTGTTTTTAATTGTTCATTTACTGTTACATTGTCAGGCTGAGGATGAGCATAATATTCCAGGGATGGACCGAGTGAACAGCCTGGCAGAGTACTTGGTGGCACTGCGGACTGAAAATGCACAGACCCTTTCTAATCAGCAGGCCAGCACCATCATTGCTCTGTGGCAAAATTTACTGCCACATGATCAGCAGCGTGTGGCCTACGCCGCTCGGCACCAAGTGCGCCTGACCACCGGGCGGTATAAACAACCCAGGTCCAAAGCAGAATTTACACCAGGGGTGGAGAGCAGGACCCGCTGTGTCCTCGGTTCCTCGGGATCTCCTGCCCAGTGGCCAGACTGTTGTCGCCTGGTGGAATCAGTCTTCATAAAGCTCTGCACCTAGAGAATTAAAGCCAAGGCACACAGATTCATAACCTTACTGAGAGGCGGAGACGAGTTGGTTAAGTTTGGACAGGTTTTATTTACAAAAAGAAATTGAATTAAAACAATTCTTTATTACCACAGTATTTTTAAAAATAAGGCCAAGAATTGCTAAAATAGTGAAGCAAGTTTTCTTATTTCTCTTGCTCTCACCCACACGCACATGCACACACACAAACACACTTACAGTGAAAAAGGGGACTAGGAGCTGGGGCTTAACCGTGACTGGGGAGGGGGAGAACCAGAGGGGGTAGAAACCTTAAACTCAGGGAAAACACAAAAACTCAACACAGCCAACCAAAAAAAGGAAGTGCACCACAAACTAAACGGAGACGACCACCACCAGGGGAATCCACCACCACCACCACTTGACTCCACCACCAGCTCCTAGAACAGAACAAAACAAATATTACAATTTATAAAAAAAATGAATTTCAGTTTTCCCACGCAAGCAAGCACTAAAATAAAATGTAAGATTTCCCAAAAGATTGGCCAAAAACAGATTTTAGGACCACAAAATTAACATTCCTGCAAAACATACATTTCTGCATGGTCTCAAGCATGTCTCCAAGTACATAAATAAATAAGTACATCAATTAATGAATAAATAAAGCAATGTTCAGACAAGCAACAGTTTAAAACAAAATGGTGAGATGAGTGTTGATACTCAACTGCCTCGGTGGACAACTGACTTCCCACAGTCCTCTCTTCAGGTTAGGAGGCCGGTGTGTCCTCTCCTCCAGGTATGGAGCTCTTCAACCTAGAGAGGCGAGTGTGACAGATGTGATACCACTTGGCTGCTTTCTCCTTCAGTCAGACAGCATGGGTCGTCCGGGCTGTCACTTGGAACGGTCCGTCCCAACATGCCTCTGTCCACCCCCTCTTGGGTCAGCGCAGGTCCACAAATCCTAGATTCACGTCCTACTCCAGGTGTTCATTGCCATCAGGACCAACCTCCTGGTCCTGGAAATGGTCTCCCGGTCTCTGGTTCCAACAGGGTTAGGAAGGATAGTTAAACTGAAACACACACGCAGGCGTGTGAGCGTGGCTCTTTTCTCAGCTTTCTTTGAAGGAAATGAGTTTCTTGTGTTTATCAGTTGTGTGTGTGTGCGTGCGTGCGTGCGTGCGTGCGTGCGTGCGAAGCTGCAGAAGGAGCTGAAGAACCTGTGTGTGGAGGAGGGCCAGCTGAAGCGAGCTCTGGACATGAAGCTGAACATCCGGCGGCAGAAGAAGGAGGTGAAGGAGCAGCACGTGAAGGAGGTGCTCGGTTACGGGCCTGCGCTCCTCTGCGCCGCACGCCGTCCACCGCGCTCACACCCCCGCTGACCCGAGCCGCTCTTTCAGCCAGTGCACCCACATCCACCAGAGGCGCGAGGAGATGGCCGACAAGATCCAGAAGATCTCCGGCCAGACGCAGCAGCTGAGGGCCGAGATCAAGAGCCTGAGGGACGTCTGCGGCGAGGAGACGGAGAAAGCCCAGGTACCGGCGGCCTCCCGCAGCAGCGGCAGGCCACTTCCTGTTCCCACGCTGACGCCTTCCTCCTGTCCCCTCCAGGCCATCTACAACACCCTGTCCGCCGCCGTGGACAAGCTCCACCAGCGCATCCAGGCTCACTCCAGAGACCTGAAGCTCGCCGCCGCCAAGATGTCTGCAAACATCTGAGCCTGTTTACTGTTCTCATATCTTCTCACTTTCAGAGCCTGATCAGACCAGGGGGGTTCCACAGTCTGACAGCTCATCTGTTTAATGCTGTTTTGTCTTCTGTTTAATGATTCATAAAGACAAACCAAGTCAACCATGTGTTTGGAAAAATTCTTTATCACTTGTCTTCATATTTTTCTCATGAAAAGTTTGACGACATGCCGACTCTTCTGTTTTCCTGATCAGCCCCGCCTCTTTGGACTTCAATCTAGAAACACATTTCCACTCTGATTTCACTGTAAAGCTGATGCTGCTGCATGACGACGAAGAGAAAAGAACTGAGGCTGGTTCTTCAGCCGATCCCCGAGCTGACGGGGTCAGAGGTCGTCCTCCTTCGGCCCTAGCCTCCTCTGTTATACAGGCGCTCAGCTCCACAGCTGCTCAGAGAATGCTAGGTAGCTATGCTAAGCAACCCCGATGGACAATAAATGCATGACTTGGACTACATCCGGCCAAATGTCCAGGTAAGAGGCGATTTTTTTTTATCACAGTTTGAAAAAGCGATCTTGCTGTTGGCTGTTCTGTGGCATTTTGTGGCGGATTCTGTGGTTTTAGAGGGCTTTGAGTGCTATGGTTGTAATCAGCGGAGTCTCAGCTCTCATATGAGAGGCTGTTTGTGTGAATTGTATCAGGTTAAATTGCGCTATTATCAATATTTCGGCGAGTGGGTTGACACGGTCACGAATATAGTTCATAATTCATTTAGTTCGTGTTTGAGCTGTGTTTGGGGTGTGTAATAATGGCTGAAATGTTCGGTTAGCCCAGGTTTTGCTGTTTAATTTGAGGATAAGCATCATGACATTCTGTCAGAAATAATGCATATTATTAGACAATCTCTGAAATGTTTGCTGTCAGGCCCCCAATTGGGGGGCGCTCGGGCTTAAGGGGTTTTAAAGGGGATATTTCTGTGTACATTTAGGTGAAAGCATTAGCAAGTGCAGTATTGAGCTTTTTGTGAGTTGGGACTGTCTGTTTTCTCCCTTGAATCCATGTTTGGAGCTGAGCAGAAGGCTGAAAAGACTGTAGAAGCAGTTTGAAAGTTCCTTCACTCGTCTGGACTTGATGTGAAAATATGAAGCAATGAATGATCTGTGCCTGTAGAGGGCAGCAGTACGCTTCGATGAGAAGAAGAAGAAGAAGAAGCGGACACAGGACAGAGCATCAGGGTGAAGCGACAATCGGCTGTGATGAGGTTTTTTTTTAATTGTCTTGGATGTAAGTTGTGTGAAAATGAGTGTAAAAGAGGTGAGGCTGTGATTTGTGAGAATGCAGCAGTTGTACATCAGTGTATAAAGAGCGTGAGTGAAGGTGGTTGAATGTGTTTAGTTTTGAAAAGTAAAAACCTAACTAAGCTATTGGGCGATCTGGCAAGTAACTAGCTAACTGATGGCCATCTGGCATCTGTCCCCCCCAGAAACAGACAGTGGGACGACCATCGTGCTTCAGGCACATATTGAGAAGCGGGTCCCTGTGGGACTCGAACCCTAGTTGCTCGCTGTTTCCAGCTCACAGGCGCGGTGACACTTTAACGTAGCCACGCGCACAGGGCGGTTATACAGGCGACGAATGTCCTGTTTAAAGCTGACGTCATCATCTGTGAGCGACGCAGCCAGCCTGCTGGGATGGACGCTGTTAAGTCTGGCCACTAGGGGGCGACGCGACTGTGTGTGCACAACCTCATCTCACCCTGCCCTTCACCTGAAAGGCAACTAACAAAAAATGTTTTGTTTTGTTTTGTTTTTTCATCACCTCTTCAGGTACACACGCTCCGCTCGCACCGCCAGCTCTGTGTTAGCTCGCAGCAAAATGTTGCACAAACATATTTCACCACTAAAAATTAAAACACCAAGTCAACCTTCATTTATTTGCCACAAAGCAAAAGCTACATCTGGATGTGTGGATGTCTCTTTGTCACGGCACATTTCCAAAAATATCATCAAGGAATTCAATAAAATACCATATGATTATATTTGGAGAAGAAAAAAATGTTCTTCTGAGTCAAGGAAACGTGAAAGAGTGATTTATACTGAATTCTGCCATATCTTTCATTTCTTACATTTTTTCTTTGTCAAACATTTGGAGTCCTTTCAATAAAGATATTTATCAAAGAACTAAGATAGCCTGAAGTTAAACTGCCCACGGTAAAAACACTGCTTTGGCAGCTCAAGCAAACATTAGAAAATGAGCTGAAAACATGTCAACAATTCAACTCCTCGTCGTCTGGTCTGAGATCAGATTTTCACTCCCCACCAGTCCTACCTGGACCCCTGCTGGGGATGATGATGGTTGATGGAGAAGAGCTTCCATGTGTGTTTCTGGCTCTGACCGTCACCATGTGCTCCTCCCCGGGGTTCAGGCTCAGAGTCACACTCTCACTGCTGTTTGCCACTTCGCTCCTGATCTGCCACTCTTCCTCTCTGCTTTTAGTCCAGGTCACTTCGTAGTCCAGGATTTCTCCTTGGCTCTGATTGGCCAGCAGCTTCTGCACACAAAACACACTTCACCACTCAGAACTCAGTCTGAGATTCAGATCTTGACACTAAAACTGTAATACTGCAGTAACAAGATAACTTTTTTCTATTTCTCCTGTTATGAATTGAAGTCTGTAAAGCCACACTTCTTTTCCAGACTATTATCATTGTATGAATCTGACCATTAAAAACATGAAGGTGTGTGAGTGTCATGTGACTCACTTTCCACATAACCAGTGTGTGGTTTTCCTTCATCTGCATCCACACATTGAGAGCCTCTGGAACTGTGGGACCAACAGATCATCACTTCCTGTTAAACTCTCGTTGACGTAAAGCACTCCTGTCTCTCTGTGCAGCACTCACCATCACCTCTGGTGTGAAAGACCAAGTCTCTGCTCCAGTCCCCCCACCTCCAGAAGTGCTGAGCTGTTCCACATCGTACCCTCACACTGTACCTCCAGTGAGGGATCAGCTCCTTTAAAACCGCAACCTTAAGGCCCATTCCAACGCTTTCAACCTTGAGACACAATGCAGAAAATCATAAAGATATTCAGGTTCAAACAGGAGCTTCACAGAGGAGCCTTCCATCATCCACTCACTGTTTCAGCGTGATTGATGAGTGTTTGGCATGTTATATTGAGGTCTTTGTACTGCTCCACAGTCCAGGTCCATGTCAAGCTGGCGTTCCTGGAGTTCACAGCTGAAGCTGTCAGAGCATCTGGAGCGAACATGTGGACTGAAGAACAGACCGAATCCGTCATACTCACAGCCGATATAAGTACAAGCTCCGTAGGAAGTGGTGTTTGTTTGGCACTTGACGTCGACGCAGACCTCTGACGGCTGCTTCAGCAGCAGAGTCAGGCCGTACGTCTGATCGCTGATCTCAGAGGAGTTCATCTCAGCTCCTCCGTAGCCGCTCAGATACATTTGGTCAAAACTCTGAGCCGCCGGCACCACGCAGCAAAATGTGGCCTTGCTTCCCGCCTGAAGCACTCGGTCCCGAGGGAAGACGCGCTTCCTCTTCAGGGCTCTAGTTCCTGCAGGGAAACAACATGATGACGTGAGATCAGCTGTTCTTCTGTGGTCTCAGCTCTGAAGCCCTCTCTCCTGAAACATCTGGACCTGAGTAACAACAAGCTGCAGGATTCAGGAGCTGAGCAGCTGTGTGGTTTTCTGGAGAGTCCACTCTGTAGTCTGCAGACTCTGAGGTGAGGGTGGGGTATTAGGGATGGCTTGATACCACCTTTTCATGTCTTCATGTCCCATGCCAGTAGCATGAAATTGAGTATTAGCCAATTCCAATACCAATCTGATACTGATACCAATCCAGTACTGATACCAGTCCAACCTCCTTTAGTGATCAATAATGGTAGCCTTCATCATAATTTTCTGAATACAGACATCTAAAAATCGCACATTCACCATGCAACAAATATTCTGCTCTCCTGAAGGACGAAATAAAATAACTGACAAAATAACTGAAGTAATGCAATACTGCCATGTTAGGGGTTTTTTTTAAATCAAGACTCCAGATTTAACGGCTTTTGATGTTGGTAAAAAAAAAGAATGCAACAATGGTTGTATTAATTCCGGATGACTGCCAAAAGGAGATGCTGAAAGCTCTGAATGTTCCCTTCACACATGTGAAGTTCTAGTATGTGTACCCACAACGTCACTGGTGACCTTGTGCATGACCCTAGAAAGGTTATAAGCTCCAGTGTCACCTCAGGTTCGGTTCCTACAGAATCACCTTGACTGATCATGAAGATTCTGAGTGACAGAGTGCTCTGGCGGTCATCCGGGATTCATAGAACCATAGTTACATTAGTAACTTTCATTCTATGTGACACGTTCTGAAAGCCAGAAGGCGGTGCTGAAATCCCTGAATGTCTACAGTACACTCCAGTAAACTAAATCTGAGCTGCAGTGAAGCTGTGAGTCTAAATTGAAAATGTAAAAAGTGACACATTCCGTAAGCTTCATGTATGACTCAATGAAAGTAGTTCAAAGCAGATTGTTTGGTGCTGAGTTCCTGTCATTATACACACCTGTTCTCACAACCAAATTCTGGAAAAATTACATTCACAGTGGTTCTTCCAACGTTTGCCCGCATCCTTCCATCAGCCTCGGCCATCATGAGGCCGTGATGCACAGCATGATCCACAAGTGGAGCCCTAATTTCACCAGGGATGTACTGACAATCTCCTTCCTCTGTTTGGTCCTCTTCCCCATCCTCAGCCCTTTTCCATGCGGCTGACCTTCCATTTCTGTGTTAGTGTTGGAGAAATGATCCACACTGTCCTGCTTGGGTCTGACACGCTTGTCAAGTGAAGGTTGATGGGATTCAGCTGAGTGACAATGGAAAAGTGACTTGTTACAACTGATAAGAAAATGCTTCTCACACCTGATCAATGAAGCTGAAGTTCACCTGAGAATAGCTTGATTTAAGAGACACTCAGGAAAAACATTCAAAATGTCAGATTTGCTTGACCGATTTTGACTAGTACATTTTCTAGCATCTAACAACTCAAGCAATGAAATGACTGTCAGTTTTATAGAGAATGACTCCAGCATTCCCAAGTATAGTTCATTTTGACTGACATGAGCAAATGACCACATTACATGCCAGAGTTGTATGAAAAGCATGTGATGCATGTCCAGAAGTATCTGATTTGTTAGAATGACAAACTGCGACCACGATGTGTGTAAATGGCTGAATGTTGTGGAGGTTGAACTGTTGTGCAAAAGTGAAATGCGATGTGACAAAGGCACCAGAGTGACTGAGAAAAACTAAACACAGGGCAAATTCTGAGACTCGAATCCCACCTGGCCCCCAGCAGCTCCGAGTGCATAGTCAAGGCTAACCATGAATGGGATGGTTCAAGTGTCAAGTAGTACCTAAACCATGGATCAATGAAGTACTTTCAAGGTCACAAACACATTTGACAGAAACCTCATTCTGAAGCCTCGGGTCCAACTGGCTTGATAAAGTTTGGATCCATTGGCCAAATCAGACAACAGCAGCTTTAACATGCATTTGGAGTTCTGCAGCTCAGTATTTTTTTTTTCACCCATTTAAGTCATTCATGTAACCAGTAAACTAAGGCCCAATCCCATTTCTCCTTCTAGCCCTACCCCTTTGAAACGGAGTGCGCAGGGGTGGGCCCAAAGTAAACCCCTCCGAAAATCGCGTACGTCATCAGTAGTCGCCGCTGCCGATAACGTAGGCAGGTGCGACAATTATTTGCCGAAGAAGAATGTTTTTACCTTTCAAAACTTTATCGACAAAACACTGACATTCATGAACTTCTTTCGTTGCGGACGCTGCCATCTTGCCAATCTTGGAAGGCTTTCTGTGAAATCTGTGGAGAGGGGCGCTTGTTTTGTCTGCCTATACCATCAGTGGCGGGTGTGGTTAGTTCACTTCCGCATTGGCGGGAGCGATGGTTTCCCACCCGCGCATTCCAGGCGGGCAGTGTTGAAGAAACCAGTTTATTGAAAATAATTGTCTGTTGCCTTTGGAATGCACGGGTGTGGAAATGATCACTCCTGCCAATGCGGAAGTGAACTAACCCCGCCCGCCACTGACAGTGCAGGCTGATGAAACAAGCGCCCCTCGCCACCAGATCATACCCCTCCGTTTGAAGTGTGCCTCTCGAGAACCTCCTTTTGGAGGGAGGACTGGCCCTCCTTCTTGGCCCTACCCCTACGTCATGACAATTGGGACACTCCTACCCCTCCCCGTGAACGCGCAAAATGAGGGGTAGGGCCAAGGGGTGAAATGGGATTCAGCGGAAATGATCTAAAATCAACACTCCAAGCTATTCTCTGGGTCACTTTTAAATGCAAGCAAGTGAAAGCTCAAATGAAAGAATTGATTGAATACTTCCTTTTCAGGCACTTTATTAGCTGCAGTACATCAGTGTGTTCAGCATTTGTCTGAAATATTGTTGAACCACAAAGAAGTTGTTCAACTGCAGCAGAGGATGCTGGACTCCAGGAGCTGATCACACACCACATCCCTGCACATAGGAGCTCAGGTCCTGGTTCTCACAGTGACGTTTCCAGGCCACCCTGAAACACAGCCGAGTCGTTTATTCCTCCACATGTGAAGGTTAAAGCAGTGAGTCCATCACAGTCTCATCACATGTTCAGGACTTACCAGGCTCTGACACCTTGAGGATCCTTCACCACACGCTTGGCACAGTTGATCGCTGCACCAACGTCGTCACTCAGAAGCTCTGAAATTGAATTTGGTGGATCATTATTAATTTACATCCATGTGCTGAAAGTCAAAGAACCAGGTATGTTTTAGTGGGAGGTGTAAATGCAGGGATTCTTCACTGACCGCTGCATTTGATGTTGCAGCCGTTGCTTGTAGGGGAGCCGTCCTCGCACCAATAGCGGCTGTTGATCTGGAAGATGCCGTAGTCTGTGGAGCCGGGTCCGTTGTAGTTGGTGGCTCTGGTGTCATAGCTGGACTCCCACTGAGACAGGCACACCCCTGCAGAATGAGAGTATCGCACTGGGCATCAAAGACTTGTTTGGCAAGTCTGGTGTTCATCATCATTTGAAGTCTCTCAGCCTCTGAGTCTGGTTCACTGCTGGAAAGTCCTCCTAAAGTTTTAATCTCTGAAATGAGTTAGTTGTGTCTCACACTGAATCGTGGCTTAAATTCAGCTGGTTGAGAGGAGTCATTAACACAAACGCCTCTCAGACAACATTAGGCCTACATGTGATATATCATTCTGTTGTTTGTTTAGAGCTATTTGTACTCACAGTCAGCCAGGGTGACGCCTCGGTACCCGTCCATCCCATATTTCTTCAACACTCGGGCCCATTCGCAGCGCTCAAACACTTTGGCACTGCTCACAGCCAGCAGCAGCAGGAACACCAGACTCCTCATGACCATCTCTGCAGAGCTTTCTCTAAAGAAACCAAAGTAAAGAAAACCTGTGATGAACAGTGTAAAGCTGCAGGACTAATGTCTCCTCCTCAGCTCTGCCTCCTTTAATACTGCAGGCTCCGCCCTTTGGTCACAGCTGAAACAGAACCTGCACTCAACTCCAAACAAGACGCAGCTGTGGAAAGGTTCAGTTCTCTCTCATAGACTGTTGAAGGATCATTCAAACCTGAAGAAAGAGTTCTGGACTCAAGACAATTCACAGAGTTTCACAGGGAAATGAAGGAAATACATTAAAACAAAGACAATAAAGATTCTTCATCTGATGTGGTTATGATGTTTAAATACAACAGGTTAATTGTTCAATGGACAGCCTGAGCAAATAATGCTGTTTCCATTTTTTGAAACATCTTAACCATTTTAGACACGGTGAATTAAAGTAGAGTACTCATTGTGTGTGTTAGTTTGGCCACATTTTGTATTGTTCATTGCTGTCTGTTTTTGTTTGTCTTGTTCTAAGTTGTGAAAAAAATAAAAACTTGAATTACAAAAAAATACAGTACAGAGCTGACCAATAACTGATGACCAAAATGGCAAAATATGTGTGTGTGTGTGTGTGTGTGTGTGTGTGTGTGTGTGTGTGAGTGCGCCTGTGCCCGTGTCCGTGCGTGCGCACCTGTCTGTCTGTCAATCTGTCATTTTCCAGCATCCTTGTATTCCCACAGCTGAGCAGCCACACTTAGAGGAGGAGGAGACTGGAGACTGACTGTGAAGCAGCTTTGTCTGGAACTCCAGCTACTAAGGTGTATGTCAGGTTCAGAGGTCATTCATGAACATGTTACTTGAAGTTGTTGTGTAACTCTCTCCTACTTGAGCTAATTTACTGTAAAAAAAAACAAAAAAAAAACATTTACAAATACACTGTCCTATTGTGTATGATATTTACATGTGAATACATAGAAAAGCCCAGACCTCAACATAGAAAATCTCAATTAAAAAAAATCAATGAAAATATGTGACACACTATGTTTTTCAGGAGCTTTTCATTGCCAGAGCCGTCCCGGTAAGCAGTGCAACAACTTTCATCAAGTTGGCGGATGACACCACGGTGGTGGGTCTCATCTCTGGAGGAGATGAGACTGCTTACAGGATGGAGGTGGAGCGACTGTCAGACTGGTGCACCATCAACAACCTCACCCTCAACACCTCCAAGACAAAGGAACTGCTCGTCGACTTCAGGAGGTGTAAACCAGACATACAGCCCATCACACTCAGCGGGGACAGGCTGGAGATAGTGAAAGACTTCAGGTTCCTGGGCACATACATCAGCCAAGACCTGACTTGGACTGCAAACTCCACATCCATTCTGAAGAAGGCACAGCAGAGACTCTACTTCCTGAGGATTGTCAGGAAGAATAACTTAAGAACTGAGCTCCTGGTGTCCTTCTACCGCTGCCTGGTGGAGTCGGTACTCAGCCATGGCGTCTGCTTGTGGTTCTCTAGCTGTACAGTGGTGGAGAGGAAGCAGCTCCAGAGGATTATTAGCACCGCCCAGAGGCTGACTGGCTGCCCTCTTCCATCTCTGGAGGAGATCTATCAGACCCGCTGCCTCAGGAGAGCCCGCAGCATCATCGGGGATTCCTCACACCCCAGCCACCACCTCTTCCAACTCCTACCCTCGGGGAGGCGTTTCAGGGCAATAAAGACAAAAACAAACAGACTCAAAAACAGCTTCTATCCTACAGCTGTCATTGCCCTGAATACTGCACCATAACCAGTCCCTGAACAAGAACAACATGTGACCACCAACTGCGTCATATATTTATATTTATATTGCAAGACACGCAAACTTTTAGTCTATTTATTTTATACCGTTTCTGCACTATTTTTGTCTTGCACTATTTTGTCCTTTTGTCTCTTTTGTTTGTCTGCACTGCCCACGACAGCTGCTGTTCTCAATTTCATTGCATTCTTCTGAACAATGACAATAAAGGAATTCTGATTCTCATTCTGAACATGATGTGAGCGAGCGACCTGGCTGTCTTCAGCATGTCCAAGCATCTTGTTGGGAGAGTTTCAGCACGGCTGACAATTTAGCTGAGGTGGATAAGTCTTGATTTCTACTTGAAGACTTTTAAGGATTCAGCACCTGTGGAAGCACCATTTATAGTTGTGTAAATGAAATGATTGAACAAGTTTGGAGCACTTCTAAAAGCAAAACTTGCACCTGTGTATTGTGAGTTGTGTACCTGCAGATGTTTTTTTCTCTTCAGAAATCTTTCAATTGCAGGTGTCCAAGTTCTCCAAGTGTCAGATTCAAAAAAGTTGCATGCAAAAGCTCCTCTCCTCTGATTGGCTTTTTCTCCACTGACTGAAGGTACAGATGGTTTTTCAACAAATACGTCAGTGTATCTCTGTGATGTGTGACTTGAAGATGAAGGAAGGAGAGTCTGTGACTCTTGGCCAAGAACTTGAAATTGATGCAGGCGAACAAATGTTTTTCACCTCATTTATTGCAACACGTTCTCCATTGGTTGTCCAAACACACACACACACACACACACACACACACACACACACACACACACACACACACACACACACACACACACACACACACACAGAGCAGCACATTGTGCTTTCTTCTGACCAAATATGAGAAATGTAGAAATGCTTTCGGGTGACTGGGAGACTTCCCTCTTTCCATGTGGAGAATAAACACAGCTCTCCCCCGGTCTCAGATCAGCGTGACTTGTGGTCTGGTGGCGCCCCCTTGTGGGAAAAGGGAAGACGCGTGAATTGACTGAAACTCACACAGTCCAAACTGTACAAATGAGGATTGTTGTTAATGTAACAGATGATCAATGATCCACCTCATTATCTGAGGCCCTTACACCAACTTTGAAAACACCATGTTGTTTGTCGGTCACTGCAAATGCCATTTGAATTTCAGAGCAACATCAGAAAGTTGGTCAAACAGTGCTGTGGAGAAGTGATTTTGGCATTGAAGGGGATGAAATGCTTGACAGACACAGACAAAAGAAGAGTGGAGGTGGTGTGGCGTTGTTCACTCACACCACTGTGGAGTTTCAGGTGCTGGAACACATGTGAAGCATAGATTACAATGGATTTCTGATGTACCCTCTTCTTAACCGTCCCTTTTTACCGTCTGGAGTAATAGTCTAGTGGTAGAGCGTACGCCTCTCATCTGAGAGCTCGTGGGTTCCCGTCCCGGCTCTGTCGTGTTGTTTTTTTTCACTCGTTGAAATTCTGGAATTAACTAAAACATTCTTCAAGTCAGCTTCATCAAGAAAGCACAACACTTATTTTAAGTCAATATTTCAGGCTCAGATGTTTGCAGACATCTTGGCGGCGGCGAGCTTCAGGTCTCTGGAGTGAGCCTGGATGCGCTGGTGGAGCTTGTCCACGGCGGCGGACAGGGTGTTGTAGATGGCCTGGAGGGGACAGGAGGAAGGCGTCAGCGTGGGAACAGGAAGTGGCCTGCCGCTGCTGCGGGAGGCCGCCGGTACCTGGGCTTTCTCCGTCTCCTCGCCGCAGACGTCCCTCAGGCTCTTGATCTCGGCCCTCAGCTGCTGCGTCTGGCCGGAGATCTTCTGGATCTTGTCGGCCATCTCCTCGCGCCTCTGGTGGATGTGGGTGCACTGGCTGAAAGAGCGGCTCGGGTCAGCGGGGGTGTGAGCGCGGTGGACGGCGTGCGGCGCGGAGGAGCGCAGGCCCGTACCCGAGCACCTCCTTCACGTGCTGCTCCTTCACCTCCTTCTTCTGCCGCCGGATGTTCAGCTTCATGTCCAGAGCTCGCTTCAGCTGGCCCTCCTCCACACACAGGTTCTTCAGCTCCTTCTGCAGCTTCACACGCACGCACGCACGCACACACACACACACATACACACAACTGATAAACACAAGAAACTCATTTCCTTCAAAGAAAGCTGAGAAAAGAGCCACGCTCACACGCCTGCGTGTGTGTTTCAGTTTAACTATCCTTCCTAACCCTGTTGGAACCAGAGACCGGGACACCATTTCCAGGACCAGGAGGTTGGTCCTGATCGCAATGACCACCTGGAGTAGGACGTGAATCTAGGATTTGTGGACCTGCGCTGACCCAAGAGGGGGTGGACAGAGGCATGTTGGGACGGACCGTTCCAAGTGACAGCCCGGACGACCCATGCTGTCTGACTGAAGGAGAAAGCAGCCAAGTGGTATCACATCTGTCACACTCGCCTCTCTAGGTTGAAGAGCTCCATACCTGGAGGAGAGGACACACCGGCCTCCTAACCTGAAGAGAGGACTGTGGGAAGTCAGTTGTCCACCGAGGCAGTTGAGTATCAACACTCATCTCACCTTTTTGTTTTAAACTGTTGCTTGTCTGAACATTGCTTATTTATTCATTAATTGATGTACTTATTTATTTATGTACTTGGAGACATGCTTGCAGACCATGCAGAAATGTAATTTTTGCAGGAATGTTAATTTTGTGGTCCTAAAATCTGTTTTTGGCCAAGAGGGGGATTTGTGGGAAATCTTACATTTTATTTGAGTGCTTGCTTGCTTACATATAGTCTAGTGGAAATGGACTATAATATGAATGCATATAATGTGGCTTGTAAAACTGCTTGTGTAGCTTTAACCATAACCGGACGAGCCCCCAGAAACTGGGGACTGACTGAGCCACGAGGCTGGGAGTGAGGATGGCAAGGTCTGATGATCAAGGTTTTGTCCACTGTAGGGACGTTACTGTTGTGTTTCTGTGTGTTTGTCTGCTGTGTTGTCCCATGTTTGAGGAGGATGGTAACGAGAACGATTTCACAAAACACTGTGTTGCTTCCATCATCTCCAGCTGCAATCTGATGTCAGCGTACATGCAGGCAGTATCAAAATAACATATTGTGTAGTGGAAGCCAAAATGACCTTTCACAGTAAATGTCTCTTCTTATATTAACTATGTTATGCATTGTATGACATATAACAATCATCGTGAATTTCTTCAAATGAAATGGGGGCTGAGTTGTTGTGACAGCGCACGCTGGCACCGAGGAGTCCGAGCGGTGACGGGCGGTGCGGTGCTCACATGGAGCTTCGGAGCGGAGCAGAGCGGTGCTCACTGGGAACACAGCGCGCCCTGGGTTTTCATAACCCACCAACCCTACGTAAATTACACCTGTGAACTACGCTAAATGATCTAACCAAGTAACTCTCATGCTAAAATGATGCTAATGCTAAAACAATGCTAATCTGATCATCGCTATGAAAAAGATGGCTCGCTCTGGTGGGTTCGCATCCCGGCTGTCCTCGTGACAGAAAAACAGACACCCAAATAACCAATTCCTATTGATTGTGCAGTGTTTTATTTCTTTTCTCTTCTGTTTTTAACAAATCAGCAAAACATTTGTGATTGTCTATCTAAACTCTCTGTGTTGTGCTGTGAGACTGAAGTGAAGTCAGCAGGCCAAGCAGCGAGCCTCAGCATATCCTGTCATGAACATTTAACAGTTCTCACTTTAAAGACACACATGAGACGGAAGGAAATTCAGAATCCACCAAACAGCAATGAGTTACGTTTTACATACTGCGCCTTTTGTTACTGAGTGAAAATGAAGCATTGGGACTCCTTAAACTGAAAAAAAGTCAAAGAAATGTGTAGTTTCTATGTCAGATGACTGGTTGTGGACTCCTGCTCCATCACACAGAAATCCTCTGACTGTGTCTACATTCAGTTTAAACAAATGAGTAATAACTGAAAAAGCCAATTTGTAAGTCTCTCAGGAAATGAAAATGCTGTGGAGAGACTGAAAGAAAACATTGAGAAAGCCAAAAATTGTTTTTATAATAACTACTACATCTAAGAAACTGTAAAAATGAATAAAAAATAATCTACAGTCAGGAAAATGGCTCCTGAAAAAGTTTTTTTGTTCTGTATTTTGTGCATTTTTTCCACGTTGTGTCATGAAAACTTAAGAAAAGAACTCCTCTTTGTCATGATGATATCTCTGTAATAAAAAGTTTTGTGTTCCGTTAAAAGTTTTGAAGAGTTGAAACGTTTGGTGAAAAGAAAAGGTAAAATCAAAGCTGTCGCTGCTTGCTGCTGTGCAGACCTGTCCTGTCGCGGCCTGTACTGCCTTCACCTCTCCCTGCGTTCAGTGTGGCCGCCATTAGGACGGCGCCTCGTCCAACCGCAGGGAGGGTTTGACTTCTGTTGGTCGCAGTCTCGTCGAAGGAGGGCTGCGCAGTTGGGACACTGTTTATCCCTCCCTCCATTGTGGGAAAACTGAAATTCATTTTTTTTTATAAATTGTAATATTTGTTTTGTTCTGTTCTAGGAGCTGGTGGTGGAGTCAAGTGGTGGTGGTGGTGGATTCCCCTGGTGGTGGTCGTCTCCGTTTAGTTTGTGGTGCACTTCCTTTTTTTGGTTTGCTGTGTTGAGTTTTTGTGTTTTCCCTTAGTTTAAGGTTTCTACCCCCTCTGGTTCTCCCCCTCCCCAGTCACAGTTAAGCCCCAGCTCCTAGTCCCCTTTTTCACTGTAAGTGTGTTTGTGTGTGTGCATGTGCGTGTGGGTGAGAGCAAGAGAAATAAGAAAACTTGCTTCACTATTTTAGCAATTCTTGGCCTTATTTTTAAAAATACTGTTGTAATAAAGAATTGTTTTAATTCAATTTCTTTTTGTAAATAAAACCTGTCCAAACTTAACCAACTCGTCTCCGCCTCTCAGTAAGGTTATGAATCTGTGTGCTTTGGCTTTAATTCTCTTGGTGCAGAGCTTTATGAAGACTGATTCCACCAGGCGACAACAGTCTGGCCACTGGGCAGGAGATCCCGAGGAACCGAGGACACAGCGGGTCCTGCTCTCCACCCCTGGTGTAAATTCTGCTTTGGACCTGGGTTGTTTATACCGCCCGGTGGTCAGGCGCACTTGGTGCCGAGCGGCGTAGGCCACACGCTGCTGATCATGTGGCAGTAAATTTTGCCACAGAGCAATGATGGTGCTGGCCTGCTGATTAGAAAGGGTCTGTGCATTTTCAGTCCGCAGTGCCACCAAGTACTCTGCCAGGCTGTTCACTCGGTCCATCCCTGGAATATTATGCTCATCCTCAGCCTGACAATGTAACAGTAAATGAACAATTAAAAACAATCCTACTACAAGCAAAAACATAACATTTAAGTGCAATATAACCTGATATTACCTCCTGTTCAGGTGCTGCTGGGCTCATAGCTGGTGGCCTGCAAGGAACATCAGCTGAAGCAGTGGAGACAGAGGTGGTGATGGTGGTGGGAAGAGGAGCAGCAGAGGCTTTGCTGGAGGTGGAACATGATGCACCAGTGGACTGTTACAGAAGATAAGATGACCATTAGTAATAGACCGTTGTAATAAAAAAATATGGTATCCAAGGATTAACAAGAACATCCCACCTGTCTGTGAGAGTGTGCCCGGCTCTTTGCAGATGGAGCAGAGAGAGAGAGCAGCAGGTGGAGCAGAGAGAGAGAGCAGCAGGTGGAGCAGAGAGAGCAGCAGGTGGAGCAGAGAGAGAGAGCAGCAGGTGGAGCAGAGAGAGAGAGCAGCAGGTGGATCTGTGGCAGTGGCAACAGCAGTGGTGACAGTGGGAGGGAGAGGAGCAGAGTCTGAGCTGGTGGTACTCAAATCCACAGTCTGAAAAAGATTGCAACACAAATAAAACTTTATACTCAAGCAAAAATAAAACACGTTAAAAGTCATTTTAGAATATCATAAATAGCAGGTGTTCCAGATAAGACTATCACCAATACTCACAGCAACTGTAGAGGTCAGCAGAGCAGCTGGAAGGTGGGTGGGAGCAGGGAGGCATGGGGCAGACGAGATGGGATCAGATGCAGGAGGTTGGGGAAAGGTGGGGCTTTCCACAACACAGACTGGGGAGGTGATGGTTGGTGGTGGCTGAGAAGATGGGCTTGTGGTGTCCAAGGATCCTACGGTGGGGTCTACGTCTGCATCTTCAAAGCCTTCGTCTTCAAACTCCCCCTCTGTGCCAATGTCCTCCAGCAGCTGGTCGGTCTCCTCGGTGTCAGGCTCTGTGTTCTGCATGGCCCTTCCTGTCTGCCTGAACAGGTAATCGATACCTATCAGCTCTCCTGGGATAGAAAGTAGAAAAGAAAATTGATAAAAAAAAAAAACAATGGCAACTAATTAATCATGTTGTTCTTTATGTATTTAAGGGCACTTGAGGGGAAATTCTGAACTCACCCGTGTACACAGACGGAGGTTGGAAAGAAGGGACGAGTTTCCTTCCAAGCACCTTGGTACTGTAGGTGTTGACACAGGGAACAAGGTCACCTGAGGAGCTTCGCAGTGACGAGGTCTGGACTGCCAGAGAGGCAGCTTCTCTGTCCTGGTTCCGTCTGTTGAGGCCATCCAGGAGGTACAGCTGGAAATTCACACTGTTGGCACTTGTTCCTAAAAATACATTAAAACAAATAAACACTGTAAGCAGTTGATTTATTTATTTATTTATTTATTTATTTGAGTTTGCAATACAGACGCTGTGTCTCCATTGCAATAATGTAAAGCTTATCACATTTACCTTGCTGATGAATAAGGGATTAATACAAACCTGGAATGAACCTCTGTAAACGACAGTGGAAAGATTCCAGTGACGACGACCCCCTGGCACATCGGTATTTTGGGAGAATGATGCCCTCCTTGGTGGTGGTACTTCCAGTCTGGGTGTACAGGAGCACACCTGGTTGGTCCTGAATGCATTTTATGTGCCTTTTCTGGACTCTCCAAATGTTCTGCATCCTCTCCTGGTCTAAGAGAGGCACACCAAGAAGGTCTCTGCCCTTCACACCCATCAGCTCGTTAAGCAGCCCCTCAATCATGATGATGGTCTGTGGCTCTCCTCTTGTCCGTCTTCTGCAGTGCAGGGCCAGGTCCTCTTTGGTGATCTGCTGGTCCACCAATTTATCAGTGAGGAACGCCTTCTCTCCTCAGCTGCTCCCTCTTGGCCCTCCGCAGCAAGGAAACATCACCGCTGTCCCACTCAAAGATGCAGCAGGACAGCTTGGCCATGAAGGTGGGGTACAGGGGATGTGCCTCATTTGTGCATCCAGATGCCAGCCGCCGCACGAAGTGGTAGATGTCAAGTTTTACAACCACATCTGGCCACCCACCAAAGCTCTCTTTCAGCTTTGTCTGTTCTCCTTGCTGCGTGCAGCAGTCAGTGTCAACATAGAGGAGTGAGGAGGAGCCACTCCAGCATCACTGTAGCGCCGGATGAGCCCAGCAGCCATCATGTGGAGCCCAGGACCCTCCTGAGCAGTCAAGACACTGATGAGGATTTGGCCCACCTCATTACTCACTGATGAGAGCCACAGACCAGTCCCTCTGGGAACGCCAGACAGATTTGTGGTGATCTATAATGACACAAAAGCCCACATACAGTGTTGTGATTTCAGATGGGACGAAGCACATTAGTATCACATTTCATCTTCATAAAAACCACAGCATTCAGAGTTCAGGTTGTGATGTAGTGTTGTCATATATGACTGAAAATAATAATTTCATATCGAAGGATGTTCATCGAAGTGATCTACCTTTTTGGTGGAGTCCATTTTCAGGATGGTGCCAAATGTGGACGTTATTGTGGTTTTAATGTGGTCCAGCCTGCTCAAAATGTCTGGCCCATACAGAGCCAACATCCAGCGGTGACTTGGTACTGCTACTGGCTCAGAGGCTCCTGGAATGTGACGGGGAGCAAGCTGGGCCGAGCTGCAAAGTCAGAGCATGCCCCAAGATATCGGCAGAGGCGCTTCAGCCACTCCTCGCTGTGGTTTTCTTTCAGCTGTTTAACCAAACGTGTGGGGCTGTTTCCCAGCGTCCTCTCCCTCAAAAACCTAATGACACGGATGTCACATGCAAATCTGTTAAAAGAAAGAGAAAGATAAACAAAAGAGGCACACAGAATTAATAAACACAGCTAGTGATCAATCTGCTTTGATTCCAAACATTTATCAATCTGGTTTACTCACTTCTGCGTCAGGATCAGCCTGAACTCCAGCCTGTGAGCCATATCCAGCTGGTCAAGGATGGTCTTGCTGGAGGAGATGTCATTTGTTTTGCACCCAACTGACTTGCATCTCAGAGTCTCTGTGATTAAATGTAATAACTGTCAATATCCAAGACTTTGCGCGCTCTCTTGTGGACACCAGCACCTGTGAGCTGCTTTCTGCACACAGGGCAGTGCAGCCTCACTTTCCACAAGTGATGCGGCATCCACAGGAGGAGCTTGTGGGTGAAAAACCACATTTGAAGTGACCTACAAACAACATGGTGTTTTCAAAGTTGGTGTAAGGGCCTCAGATATTGAGGTGGATCATTGATCATCTGTTACATTAACAACAATCCTCATTTGTACAGTTTGGACTGTGTGAGTTTCAGTCAATTCACACGTCTTCCCTTTTCCCACAAGGGGGCGCCACCAGACCACAAGTCACGCTGATCTGAGACCGGGGGAGAGCTGTGTTTATTCTCCACATGGAAAGAGGGAAGTCTCCCAGTCACCCGAAAGCATTTCTACATTTCTCATATTTGGTCAGAAGAAAGCACAATGTGCTGCTTTGTGTGTGTGTGTGTGTGTGTGTGTGTGTGTGTGTGTGTGTGTGTGTGTGTGTGTGTGTGTGTGTGTGTGTGTGTGTGTGTGGACAACCAATGGAGAACGTGTTGCAATAAATGAGGTGAAAAACATTTGTTCGCCTGCATCAATTTCAAGTTCTTGGCCAAGAGTCACAGACTCTCCTTCCTTCATCTGTCTATCAATCAATTTAACAAAAGATCAAGAAATATTCCTGCAGTATTAAATAAACTACATTCCCTTTCTCAAAATCTGAGGCTGTGACTCAGTGAATAAGCAACAAATAAGTTCCTCAAAGGTTCAACAACTGCATTAATGATGTAAAAAACTTTATAAGCATCAAATTCAAGTTCTATTCAACTTCATGAGCATTAATAATTCAGTCTAATATATCTTGGCTGCTTGGCAGTTGTTTGTTGACTCTGCTGTGTTGAACCATCAGTTTAAACTTCTCCTCTGTTGTTTGCTCACTTGTCCAGCGTTCCAGCCCCTTCGTTCCAGATGGTCACCTTCCTCCATTTTTCATCAGATCACTGGAGAACTCTCCATTTGCTTCCTGCTCACTGGTACTTTGGCTCCATCTAGCGGCGCTGATGTGTAACAACAATCTGGTCCTCGATGATAGTGAGACCCCATTTTGGAGAATTCAATTTTTGGAAAAAAACAATGCCTACATTTGGGCCAACACGGTATTTATTTTGTGACATGTCCATGGTGGATCATCATGGGGATACATCGGCTACAGAGTTTCCTTTTTAAACGTTCCTGGTTGCTGGTGTGCATTGTGATTGATTTTTCTATTGAAGAAACTCCAGCTCTGGGTCCTCCTCTTCATCAACTTCCCATCCAGCGATGGAAGGCAGGGCTGCGGACGAGACAACAGGGGATTGTGGTCTGAATAAAAGAATACGCACAAATCTTATTGATGAAAAGTTATCATTATTGACAGGAAAAAGAAAAAGCATGTCAAATGATGCCATGTATTTTTTGATTGATTGATTGATTTTATTTGTTTCATTCTTTTTTAAAAGAAAGAAATGAAAAGGAACAGAAAGAAGTGAGACTTATGATGTCTGCCCCTATCAACATAAAATAAATGACAATTTGTCAAGATTTGTTAACATATCACAAAAAAAAGCACAATTCAATACAACCATTTCACTTAATCAAAATATAAATACAAAAATTTCACAAATAATTGCAGATCAAATACAACCATTTCCCAAGTGTAAATACAAAAGAAAAAAAAAAAAAAAAACCTTAATGAAATATTTTCAAAAGAAACAATCATTCTAAGTTTGACCATTCTTTAAAACAGAGTCGTACCCTCCCAATAACTGTGCTTTTAAACATTTCTTGAAGATGTGAATGGACTGAGACCTCTTAATTTCACTGTCAAGTTTATTCCATAAATTGATTCCTTTTGTTGTGATGCATCTTTCTTTCAATTTGGTTCTTGATTCCGGTCGTTTGAAAACTTCAGTGCCTCTTAATCTATATTGACTGTCTCGCTTTGCAAATCTATTCTGTAAATTAAATGGTAATTTTTTCCGGTGAGCTTTATACATTGTTTTAAGAAGGTTGAGTTCTACCAATTCTTTCATTTTTAAGGATTTCAATTTTATAAATATTGGGTTAGTGTGGTCTCTGTAACCACTTCCATTCACCACACGAATCGCTCGTTTCTGTAAGAGGAAGAGTGGTTCAATGTAGGTCTTACAAGCATTTCCCCAGACTTCAACACAGTAGGTCAAATATGGTATAATCAATGAATTGTACAACAGAAACAAAGAATTATTGTGAAGTGACTCTTTCAATTTGTACAGAACAGCAATGGTTTGAGAAATCTTAGTTTTAACGTACTCTATATGGGATTTCCATGTTAGTTGTTCATCCAGCAGTACACCTAAAAACTTAATTTCGTTTGTTCTCTCGATCTCTATACCTTCCACTGTCAGTGTTGTGTCAACGTCTGTCCTTCTGTAACTGAAAATCATATATTTGGTCTTACTGATGTTCAAAGATAGTTTGTTAGCGTTGAACCATTTTTGTATTTGGTGATGTGGTAAATAGCTCTGGGTGCTGTGTCTTCTCTCTTGGGGCTGGACACATCAGGTGAGGACAGGACTTTTGTAAAACATCAATGGAAAGAAAATAACTGGAGTGAAAACTTCCTCAGCGCTCTCTCAGTCGCTGGTGGGATGGAGGTGGCAGAGGGCCGCTTTGCCACAGGTGAGGGAGGAAGAGACAGAGGAGAGACCGTCTGAATAAATGTCCTGGGACTGCGGGCAGGTGACTGTGCTCTGCTTGTCGTGGCACTTGCAGGGGTGCTGGAGGACACAGAAGAGCTGGAGGCCTGATGAGAGAGGGAGAGAGAACAGCTAAAAACATCATCCATTGAAATGAGCCGGACAACACCGTGCTGCTGCTACATTACCTCGCTGACATGTTTTCTCGCCAAACTCAGGTTTGGTGTAAAGGCAGCACCATGAGACGTGGCAAACCTTGACTTTGTAACTGCAGAAAAAGTTTTGATAGTGTTTCCTTCAACATGTTTTCTCTAAATATTTGTGCAATTACCAACACCTGTAACATCATTAATATTTACCGATGCCAAAGTCAAAGGGGCTCTGGGAGCAGTCTGTCCAGATGCTGCTGCTGATGGACCTGGATGATCTGGAGCGCTGGGGGATGTGACCGGGACACTGCTGGAAGGCTGCAAGAGCACCGGGAAGGAAAAGGAATTCATTCATACACAATAAAACACCTGCACACATTCATTTCTCGAGATACCAACATACCTTATTTGCATGGAAACTGCAGCTACAAGTTTGCGTCTGGCCAAATAAAGACGATTGTCCCCTCCGCTGCATTGGGCATTTCTCAATCTACAATACAATCTGAATATATCTTAATGCCTCACACTTTTTTAAATTAAATTTATTCTTAATAAGTGCACACTGAATGCTGGTTATTATGTCCAACGTACCTTGACATAAAGATCATGCCACTTTTTCTGGCGTGGTGCTGGTAAGTCACATCACTTACTTAGGAATCCATATTTCTCCCAGGCTGTCAGAGTTGATGACTTGAAATTTCACTCCATTACTCAAAACAATAAACGATGATCTCCAACGATGGATGAACATACCACTATCACTATTAGGCAGAATAGCAACAATAAAGATGACAATCCTCCCCAAAATTAACTATCTCCTTTCAATGATCCCCACTCACCCACCTCTCATCTGGTTTCACTCTCTTGATTCATCCATCAATAAATTGTATTGGAAAAATAAACCCCCAAGAATAAAACTGACCACACTTCAGAAAACAAAAACATTAGGCGGACTCAATGCACCACATTTTCACCACTATTCACGAACTATTCACGGGATCACTCACCTCAAACACATCTTCAACAATAACACCCTGGTCCCATTCCCGCTCCTGGTCCAGAAGTTCGGCATCAGGAGCCAACAGTTTTTACAATACCTACAGGTTTCATCATCCATCCAATCAGCAATGAAAAACAGAAACATAAACCTGGACCTCCCCCCTTCAGCTTCTACCCTCATTAATATCTCCTCTTCAAAAAAACTCTGATCTAAAATATCCAAGTTAATTTCACAGACCGATACAATATCATCCATACCTTCAGAAAAATGGCAAACAGGTCTCACAATTGCTCCCGATGCCGACTTCTGGCCCCAGATCTGCAAGAACATTTTCTTCATGGCAACAAATGCCAACTTACAACTCATCCAATACAAAATCATTCATAGAACACATCTGACTGGACAAAAAATGCGAAAAATGGGCTTCTCTTCATCCGATAACTGTTCACACTGCACAGAAAACTGCACAGATACCTACATTCATGCAACCTGGCACTGCACACCTGTCCACCACTTCTGGAGAAACATTACAGACATCCTGTCACAAATCATGGGCTGCCACATCCCACTTTCCCCCACCCTCTGTTTATTAGGAGACCTATCGACATCAAAACTTGATCATACACCAAACCGTTGACTTCTCGTGGCGCTAGCTGTTGCCAAGAAAACTCTCCTCATGAACTGGAAATCACGGAACTCCATACATATTACAGACTGGAAAAACCTCCTCATTGACTACATCTCTCTAGAAAATACAAACTCCTCTGATATCCCCCACAACCCCATCTGGCAAACATTCATGAACTTTCTGCAGTCATGACCCACAGCAAACCACTCTCACATAGCATACTTATTGTTGTTGTTGTTATTGTTATTGTTGTTGTTGTTGTTGTCATCATTATTACTGGGGGTGGCAGAGGGTGCAGTGGTGTCGGTGTTGTGGTAACAGTGATGGTGATTGATTGTTGTTGTCATTATTATTGTTATTGTTGTTATCATTGTTGTTGTTATTGTTGTGATTGTTGTTGTTATATTGTGGTTGTTCTTGGTGGCAGAGCTCTGTTGCTGTTATTATTGTTGTTTTGATTATTTGGGTGTTATTTTCCTTACAATTGTTTGTGTATGTATGTATTGTGCACATGTGTGAATGTATGTATGTATGCGGGTATGAATGTGTATGTATATCTTTATATATATTTATATGTGAAAAAAAGGGGTGGACCGTATATGTTTTTCTGTTATGCACACACACACACACACACACACACACACACACACACACACACACACACACACACACGCACGGTCTTGTATTTCTATCCTTGTGGGGACCGTCCATTGACTCCCATTCATGTCTAGCCCCTAACCCTGACCCTTACCCTAACCCTAACCCACACCACAACAAAGCCTAACCCTAAAGAAATGTTTTTGCACTTTTACTTTTTTCAGTAACAACAACATGGTCAAGAAAACACTGTTTCTCCTACTTAGGACCGGAAAAAGGTCCCCACAAGGCACGTCGTTTCACGTTTTGCTATCCTTGTGGGGACATTTGGCCCCAACAAGGATAGAAATACGAGAACACACACACACACACACACACACACACACACACACACACACACACACACACACACACACACACACACACACACATTTCATACACACCAAATAGCTTACTCATTAGTTGTTTAGTTTCTTTTTTTTTTTGTTTTGTTGTTGTTTTGTTTAGTTTTGCTTCCTCTCTGTTTTCTGTTGTGTGGCTTGTCGTGTTGCATGTCTCTGTCTATCTGTATTGTTTGTTCATAGAAAAAAAAAAAGTCTGCTATTAGGTAACTGGTCAGTGTAACCCAATACAGAGTCTAAATACTAGTTGGGAGTCATTAATATTTCTCTATGCAGGATCAGAAGTATTATTTATTGATGAATCGATATGTTAAAATGAACTGAAAATATCAATCGGGATATTATGTTCACAGCAACAAAGACAAAAAGGAATTTCGTGGATGAATTCACTTTTTTCTGAACTTGAATATTGTACAGTTCAACAACAAAAGATCAACTTTGGCTTCTTGTCGGTACACTGTTGATATGGAGGATGTATGTTTAGGTTTTTTCTTTCAGTCGAATCTACAATGTTAACAGTGGCATCTTGTGACACAAACAGTGTGAAAAACACACACAGGAATGACCAGAAACAGTAAGGAAAGATGGAAACACACAGAGAGACACATGCACACACCCACGCGCAAAAACAAACCCATTATTAAACGTTCAGCTGTGTTCCTGACTGAAAAAAAAAGAAGCCATGTGCTCTACGTAGGCCAGAAGATACATCGGTTGGCTGAAAAATTCTGGGGATGCAGATATGCGATTGGTTGCTGTGAGAAATTCTGGATAATCGAGATGTGGATTGGGTCAGCAATTCTGGGCAATTCTGGGCTGGAGAGAAGGAGATTGGCTTAAAAAGCTGGAGATGCGCAGACACGATCTACCGAGGAAAGCAGCCGGACAGCTCAACTCAGTGACGTCATGTAACTGAGCGCTATTTAAGTAGCGTATAATGGAGATGGCTGTGACTCCCGGTGGGACCACATGGGAAGTCAGCCCAAACCCGACCAACAGGACCCCCGACAGGCTGCTGAGGTGGTTCTGACATAGATCTCACAAAGGCTTCAGATCCACTCCGGTTCTGATCAGACCACGACCGATTATTTCCGACTTTTTCAAGTGCATGACGGGAAATATGCAAATCAACGTGACGTCAGAGAAAGCTGATTGGACGATTGAAAAAAACTCACTTCCTGCTCTTCACCCCGCATCGTCTATTGTTTTTTTTAATCATTATTATTTCAATTGGAGGCACAGGCCATAGATTCACATGTAGAAAGGCCAGATGGCTCATTGGAGTTTCGGCGGCGGCGTCAGCGGTCGGCCATCTTCCCGAGGGGGCTTCTCCGGAGCCTCTGCAGTGGTGGATGGAAGGTGAGCAGCCTGCACAGACAATAACACACTGAACTTGCTGAATTCTTGACGGATTTACAAACGGTTTGGTTTATTAAAAACCCTATTAACGTGGCTATGATTCAGACCACGCAGACCTGTTGAAATTGCAGTTTTTCTTTTCGAAAATCGCTGCATAGTTGTGTGTTTGCTACAGCCATTTGCAAGACTGGGAGTTTATTATTATTATTATGGGACTTTGTTATTATTATTATTATATAAGTTTCCGTGAGACCAATAATAATTTTGTGACAACAACATATTTGTGTAAAAGACAATTTATGTGGATGCAGTTGGGTATGAGCCAGCAAAAAAATAAGAGGTTGTGAATGAGATGTGAGCCACTAGGACTAACCTGGACTTCATTCTATAGAGATGTCAAAGGCAGGACCTGCTCCAGGACCTGCTCCAGGACCTGCACCGTTGTCATGTAAACAGGCCCCCAAAATGTTGTAATAGTCTCTGCGTCCATAGAGAAATGATGTCAACAACAGCTCTTGGTATCTTACATTCACATGGAACACATGAGCACTGGAGAGAATTTAAAGGAACTGCTGCCTTTTATGGGGAAGGTTTCCTCTGTGGCTTTAGAAGATGGCTAACATGAGGATGAAGATAGAACCTGTGCCCTCTCTCCTGTTAGGACACTCCATCTGTGACAGTGTGCTCCCTGAGGACCGTCCAAACCAGCCCAGCGACCGGCGGCTGACTCACAGCGATGCGGCGGTCACAGAGACAACGGGCTTGTCTACTTTTGCTTTACTCCAGCTTTGTTTTTCTAAATCAGATTTTTGGACATTGACTTCAGCTGCATAAGTGTTGAGCAGAATGCATGAGGGACCCTGTCAGGAAATAACAGATGACAGTACATCCACCCATAGAGGATGGAGATCCTGGTTCAGAGGCTCAACCCTCCTCAGCAGCCACGGAAAGACAGCCCTCTGATCAAGACATGGGGTTTAAGAGAGAGAGGAGCAAACAGTCCATGACATCCATGACCATGCCTTTTTTCAGCTGCCTGATTCTCTGACTTTGTAGTCTTGAAATCAATGTCCTCAAAAAAAAAAAAAAAAACCCCTCCTGACCCTCATTTCCAACCTGAACGATCCACTGGAGACACTTTGACTGTGTGAAATAACAGTTTGAAATCAGCACACTGGATGTCTGTGGACCCCTCACCAATCAACGCTGGTCCTGCGCCTCAGCCAGCCTCCAGCTCCACACGGTGGAGGCCTTGATGCAGACCTGATGCCGCTGATCCGGACCACAGTCACTAAGTGGCAATGATGGCGCCTGGACACCCGCATCCACGTCCTTTTCTGGATCCAGGAGAGTGAGGGACTCCTTTGTTTCAGACTGAAGCAGCTTGTGAAGGAACCACGCTGTATATCCATAAAGTACCGTTTATAAGAGCTGATTCCAAATGCTCATCTGGAAGAAAACTGATTCCAGCATGCATGCCTCTTCTTCAGGGTGAACGTTGAATTTGACAGCAGCTCATCTTGATATTGAGGTTTTCAGATGGACAACAGTTTTTAGAACTCTGACATGAAGTCCATTTCATTGGAAAAAACAGATTCCTCCTCCCTCCTGAGTGTAATCTCAGCCTTTGTAGAGGTGAGACTCTGTAATGAGGCTGGTGGGGGTGAATGCTGTTAGAATCATTTAGATGCTTTTTCCACTTCCACAACAGTTTGATCTCAGGCGGGCCAGACCAGTTACAGTTGCACCCACAATTACCAGCTTTGCATTGAAGCTTTTTTCTTTTTTGACAATTCCAAATGTTTTCCCCAAATATTTCTCAGCTGGTGGGCCACGGACCACGTGGGTGTTTGCCAGTGAAAATAGAGTCCAGGGGGAAAAAGCTGAACGTCTATTCACATAGCTGAACAGTAGATGGCGATAATTCCTTGTAAAACGGTTTGACACCCACCCTCAGGATTTCGTATTGGTTATTTTGACCCCATCTGTACAATTTAGTGCACTGCTTGACTTTTTCTGGACTTCACGGGAGCAGTGCATTCATGCCAAGAAAAATAAGGTATTTTAGGAGCTTCTATGTATTATTTGAATATGTATGATTTTCTCAGTTAGTGTTTGAATTTGTTTTTAAATACTGGATAACTTCATGAGGGCCCCGTCCTGCCCACCCGCCCCTCATCAGCAGGCTTGGCTCAGTGAAAACAGCTGACAACTAAAAAAAGTCAATGCCTCATTGTGGTTTGAATGTTCTGGCCTGCAGGTTGTGTGTTTGACAGCCCTGCTGTGGAGCAGTGGTTCCATCCGGAGGGACCAAACGATGGAAGCAGGTGTACAGTGTGTGTTGCTGCCCATTCTGACAGCAGCGGGTTTCAGCTCAGGCACCACAGGCCCTGTAGGGAAGAAGAGGGACGATGGAGCTGGGCAGGAGTGGAGGAGGCGCAGACACTGTGGGTCTCTGGCCCTGAACTTTGACCCCCATAAGCTCCCTGTGCTCCCTCACTGTGACCCCAGAATCCTGGATGGGTCAATGTGAAAAAAGCAATTTCCCAATGGGAATGAATCAAGTATGACTGGGTAGTTTTTGTTTTTCAGTTTGTGGCCTTTTCAGATGTCATTCCATCATGTGTTACCCTCATAAACTTGGTTCTATTTCACAAAGTTTGACCTTTCTACTGTACCAGTATTGATGGCCACAGGTTACTCAGAATTCTGACTTTATTCTCATAATAATAAATCTCCATGCAGGACTTCAGGGATTGATTGTCCGCGGGCGGACATGCAGACTGGGCCTCAGGTGCTCTTCCCATATGGACACAAACAGCGTTGGTGTAACATGCTGGTTGATGTTGTTTTGTTCTGCTCCTCCTGGCGGTCCTGGTGTTCGGGGTGTCCGTGATGCTGATCGAGAAGCAGATCCAGAAACTGGACGAGTGGAGAGCGAAGCTCGGTGAGACGCTCCCGGCCGTGGAGCAGTCGTTCTGAGAGGCGTCGCAGAAACACAGCGGCTGGTGTTCGGTCTGGAGAACTTCGGTCCTGCTTCACCACACCTGATCGCAGCGAGGAGTCTGATTCTGGGCCTCCCGGGAGCTTCTCAGTAGATCCAGGCAGACATCTCCCAGGGGGGTCCGCTTCTGCCATGTACCATGAGACAAACGTCAATTCAACTTTTTACTGACATGATTAACAGCTAACTGGCCAGCAGTGATATAGGGGGAGGCGGTTTATTAATAATAACCTTCCTGCTAAATTTGTTACCATTTCAAAACGCTAGTCACAACTTTCTTCAAGAATATAATGGTGTCTGCCATCAGTCTCTGAGGAGTCCTCACATGTCCTGCTCTCCGTCCCTCTCAGAGAGCGTCCTCCTCAAGCCAGAGGTGGCTGAGACTGAGCAGCGTGTCGGTGAGGACCAGCCGCCGCCGGCCAGAGGAGACAACACGGTCATCATTTACAACAGAGTGCCCCAGACGGCCAGCACGTCCTTCACCAACATCGCCTACGACCTCTGCAGGAAAAACCAGTTCCACGTCCTGCACGTCAACATCTCCCCAAACAACCCTGTCCTCTCTCTGCAGGACCAGGTGAGCGAGCAGGACAAGCAGGACTCCAGCTCCCACACCAGCTGGTTTCCATTCACCCTGGTGCTTCTGATGCAGCAGAGACAAAGGGTTCAATAACACATTCTCTGGCGTGGCTGCACGCTGCTGTGCTGCTTCAGAGAAGTTCTGCTTTCAGATGACAAAGCTTTAACCACGCCCTGAGCAGGGCTGGGTAATAAAACTATATAGATATTGATCACTAAATAACTTTTCCTCCGTAGACATATGAAACACGGCCAATAAGCTTTTGGATAGATTCCATATTTCAATGTTTTGACGGATAATGACAAAGAGCTGCTCCCTGCTGAACCGATCATGTGTCTGGAATAGAGCCATGCCGAGGAGCAGCCGGCCTGCTGCAGCCGTGGACCCCAGCAGTGGGGGGACGACCTGTCCTGCTCTCACTGTGCTCCAGTCTTCCCTCCACCGTCCAGGAAGCTGCGACCGCACTCCGCCCAGCGATGCCAACCAATCTCCCAAAACTCTCGAAACACAAACTGAAATTCAGCCGGCTTTTATCCCTTCTTGACCCTGAGAGAGAACTTTGAATTTTCATTTTTTTAATTTTATAATGACAATCAAATAACCACTCATTTGTTGTTTTTAGCTTGGACTGGTTTGTTGAGATGTGCGACTGTGAGCCAGTATTATTAGTCTTAATCTTGACTGCCTGGATACACAGCGCTCAACTCTCTGTTTTTGAACATCACTAATCTGGAAAACTTTAATTTGTCTACAGAAGTCCTCCTCAGTCACTGTTGGGCCCACATTGCTTTCTGTTTCCTTTGGGGAAAGACAGCTGAGCTGACTCGGTCTCACTGAAATGTCAATCTGGTAGAAGCTTTCAGTGACTTCAGAACTTTTACATTCATCTCAAGCACCAAACTGCAGCTACTCTTTTCCACATTAAGCTTGTTTTAATCTGTCATCTCCAGATTCGTGTTGTGAAAAACATCACCTCATGGAAAGAGAAGAAGCCCGGCTTCTACCACGGCCACATGGCTTATCTGGACTTCGCAAAGTAAGATCTTTCACTTCCGCTGGTAGTGATAGTATTCACAGTACTTAGAAATGGTCAGTTTGTATTTGTCTGGAGGATACACTTCATATATTATCAGCTCTGATCAGAGAGAGTAGTCCAGCTCTGCTCCACTGTCACTCCTCCTTAATAACGCCCTACTAGAAATAAGCTAAATATTCTTAAATCTGGGCAAATTTTCTTGTTTTGAGCAAAAAAATCTGCTGATGGGGTAAGCACAATTTACTTGGCTAGAATTCTTTAAACTAGACTATAAATCTAGCCACTTTAAGACCATAATGTGTCTTAAAACTAGAAAAAAGAGTCCAAAATGTAAGAAAATTTGCTTCTAACAAGCAAAGAAACTTTGTCGTGTAAGAAATATTTACTTAAAATCACTTTTTTTTTTGCTGATAAACTGTATAAATGCATGTTTTATATTGATGTCTACTCGTTTCTGACATTACTTTTACAATTTAGTGCAAACTTGTTTAAAATCCTATTTTTGTGACAAAAACCGAAGTGGTTGAACAGCTTTACTACATTTGAATTTCGTGATTGGCTGGATGATGGCATCCAACGCATTTCATGTATACCATTGTTGTAGCTTATTACTAGTAATTCTAGCTCAATATTAGCTGTAGTGTCTTATTGAGAAAATGTTAGATATACTTTCTTAAAACAAGAATAATTTTCTAGAACAAAACTTGCTTGTCAAGATTATTTGACTTTTTAGACAAAAAAATAAGAACAATATCCCTGAAATAAGATTATTTTTACTTTCTTAGAAATCCTTTTTTGCAGTGTGAGTGTGTGTCTTCAGGAGGGCCTGACTGTAAACCTGAGAAGCTCTGGATGCAGATCCCTTTTTTCTGCGGACATGTTTCAGAGTGCTGGTGAGAGAGCGGGACTGACTGCTCATGGCTGCTTCCTGATTGCTTTGTGAAGGTTCACTGAACACTGAATGACACTCGTAACCACAATCTTAAACACCCTCTGATCTTATTGTTTCTGTCCATTTTCTGTGGTAAAATATGCTTAATTTCATTTGAAGAAATTCACGATGATTGTTATATGTCATACAATGCATAACATAGTTAATATAAGAAGAGACATTTACTGTGAAAGGTCATTTTGGCTTCCACTACACAGTATGTTATTTTGATACTGCCTGCATGTACGCTGACATCAGATTGCAGCTGGAGATGATGGAAGCAACACAGTGTTTTGTGAAATCGTTCTAGTTACCATCCTCCTCAAACATGGGACAACACAGCAGACAAACACACAGAAACACAACAGTAACGTCCCTACAGTGGACAAAACCTTGATCATCAGACCTTGCCATCCTCACTCCCAGCCTCGTGGCTCAGTCAGTCCCCAGTTTCTGGGGGCTCGTCCGGTTATGATTAAAGCTACACAAGCAGTTTTACAAGCCACATTATATGCATTCATATTATAGTCCATTTCCACTAGACTATATGTAAGCAAGCAAGCACTCAAATAAAATGTAAGATTTCCCACAAATCCCCCTCTTGGCCAAAAACAGATTTTAGGACCACAAAATTAACATTCCTGCAAAACATACATTTCTGCATGGTCTGCAAGCATGTCTCCAAGTACATAAATAAATAAGTACATCAATTAATGAATAAATAAAGCAATGTTCAGACAAGCAACAGTTTAAAACAAAATGGTGTGATGAGTGTTGATACTCAACTGCCTCGGTGGACAACTGACTTCCCACAGTCCTCTCTTCAGGTTAGGAGGCCGGTGTGTCCTCTCCTCCAGGTATGGAGCTCTTCAACCTAGAGAGGCGAGTGTGACAGATGTGATACCACTTGGCTGCTTTCTCCTTCAGTCAGACAGCATGGGTCGTCCGGGCTGTCACTTGGAACGGTCCGTCCCAACATGCCTCTGTCCACCCCTTCTTGGGTCAGTGCAGGTCCACAAATCCTAGATTCACGTCCTACTCCAGGTGTTCATTGCCATCAGGACCAACCTCCTGGTCCTGGAAATGGTCTCCCGGTCTCTGGTTCCAACAGGGTTAGGAAGGATAGTTAAACTGAAACACACACGCAGGCGTGTGAGCGTGGCTCTTTTCTCAGCTTTCTTTGAAGGAAATTAGTTTCTTGTGTTTATCAGTTGTGTGTGTGTGTGTGTGTGTGTGTGTGTGCGTGCGTGCGTGCGTGCGTGTGAAGCTGCAGAAGGAGCTGAAGAACCTGTGTGTGGAGGAGGGCCAGCTGAAGCGAGCTCTGGACATGAAGCTGAACATCCGGCGGCAGAAGAAGGAGGTGAAGGAGCAGCACGTGAAGGAGGTGCTCGGGTACGGGCCTGCGCTCCTCCGCGCCGCACGCCGTCCACCGCGCTCACACCCCCGCTGACCCGAGCCGCTCTTTCAGCCAGTGCACCCACATCCACCAGAGGCGCGAGGAGATGGCCGACAAGATCCAGAAGATCTCCGGCCAGACGCAGCAGCTGAGGGCCGAGATCAAGAGCCTGAGGGACGTCTGCGGCGAGGAGACGGAGAAAGCCCAGGTACCGGCGGCCTCCCGCAGCAGCGGCAGGCCACTTCCTGTTCCCACGCTGACGCCTTCCTCCTGTCCCCTCCAGGCCATCTACAACACCCTGTCCGCCGCCGTGGACAAGCTCCACCAGCGCATCCAGGCTCACTCCAGAGACCTGAAGCTCGCCGCCGCCAAGATGTCTGCAAACATCTGAGCCTGTTTACTGTTCTCATATCTTCTCACTTTCAGAGCCTGATCAGACCAGGGGGGTTCCACAGTCTGACAGCTCATCTGTTTCATGCTGTTTTGTCTTCTGTTTAATGATTCATAAAGACAAACCAAGTCAACCATGTGTTTGGAAAAATTCTTTATCACTTGTCTTCATATTTTTCTCATGAAAACTTTGACGACATGCCGACTCTTCTGTTTTCCTGATCAGCCCCGCCTCTTTGGACTTCAATCTAGAAACACATTTCCACTCTGATTTCACTGTAAAGCTGATGCTGCTGCATGACGACGAAGAGAAAAGAACTGAGGCTGGTTCTTCAGCCGATCCCCGAGCTGACGGGGTCAGAGGTCGTCCTCCTTCGGCCCCCCCCCCCGCTGCTCCTTGATCCGAGGCGGGCCGGAGCCTGCTGGACCTTCTGAACGTGGAGACCTGAGTCTTGTAGTCCTTGATCTGGGTCCTGGCCAGACGCAGCTGGTTGATTTCGCCGATCAGAGTCATGTTCTGCTGGACAGACGGCCGTCACATGTCAGGAGATGAAACTCCAGCGTTTAAAGGTGCAGTACGTCACATTTTCAGTCAAAAAAAGAAACAACGTAAAACTATGTAAATGCATAGTTTGTCTTTTTTGTCTATTTACAGATGTGATGTAAATACATCAGCTTAACTCCTGGGACAATACACAGGTTCACGTTCTGCTTTCATAAGTGCTCAAAACTTGTTCAATAATTTAATTGACACAACTACAAATGGTGCTTCCACAGGTGCTCAAACCTTAAAAGTGTTCAAGTAGAAATGAACACTTATCCACCTCAGCTACAGTGTCAGCCGCGCTGAAACTCTCCCAAGAAGAGGCTTGGACATGCTGAGGACACCCAGGCCGCTCGCTCACATGCTGCACTGCTCACTGGGAAGGCTCTGGCTATCTTGCACAGACGGAAAAGCTCCTGGAAAACATATTGTTTCACATATTTGAAACTGATTTTGTATTGAGATTTTCTGTGTTTAGGTCTGGGGTTTTCTATATATTCTCATATAAATATCATACACAATAGGACAATGTTTTTTTACATTGTTTTTTTTACAGCAAATTAACTCAAGTAGGAGAGAGTTACACAACAACTTCAAGTAACATGTTCATGAATGACCTCTGAACCTGACATACACCTTAGTAGCTGGGGTTCCAGACAAAGCTGCTTCACAGTCAGTCTCCAGTCTCCTCCTCCTCTAAGTGTGGCTGCTCAGCTGTGGGAATACAAGGATGCTGGGAAATGACAGATTGACAGACAGACAGGTGCGCGCGCACGGACACGGGCACAGGCGCACACACACATACACACACACACACACACACACACACACACACACACAAAGCAGCACATTGTGCTTTCTTCTGACCAAATATGAGAAATGTAGAAATGCTTTCGGGTGACTGGGAGACTTCCCTCTTTCCATGTGGAGAATAAACACAGCTCTCCCCCGGTCTCAGATCAGCGTGACTTGTGGTCTGGTGGCGCCCCCTTGTGGGAAAAGGGAAGACGTGTGAATTGACTGAAACTCACACAGTCCAAACTGTACAAATGAGGATTGTTGTTCATGTAACAGATGATCAGTGATCCACCTCAATATCTGAGGCCCTTACACCAACTTTGAAAACACCATGTTGTTTGTAGGTCACTTCAAATGCCATTTGAATTTCAGAGCAACATCAGAAAGTTGGTCAAACAGTGCTGTGGAGAAGTGATTTTGGCATTGAAGGGGATGAAATGCTTGACAGACACAGACAAAAGAAGAGTGGAGGTGGTGTGGCGTTGTTCACTCACACCATTGTGGAGTTGCAGGTGCTGGAACACATGTGAAGCATAGATTACAATGGATTTCTGATGTACCCTCTTCTTAACCGTCCCTTTTTACCGTCTGGAGTAATAGTCTAGTGGTAGAGCGTACGCCTCTCACCCGAGAGCTCGTGGGTTCGCGTCCCGGCTCTGTCGTGTTGTTTTTTTCACTCATTGAAATTCTGGAATTAACTAAAACATTCTTCAAGTCAGCTTCATCAAGAAAGCACAACACTTATTTTAAGTCAATATTTCTTACACCACAACGTTTCTTTGCTTGTTACAAGCAAATGTTCCCACATTTTGGACTATTTTTTTTCGAGCTTTAAATGGGGCTGTATCATGCAAAATTCACTTTTTCTATGTTTTAACCTTGTTATATAGTTATGTACTCACCAAAAACACCCCCAAAGCGTTTTTTCTTTTTCCTTCATGCCTGCCTGTTTGAGCTTTGCTCGTTGCTGTGCTGCTCAGAGAGGCAGCCCCTCCCCTACCCGTGAAAACGCTCTGTTTCCCATGTTGACGTGGCACGGAGAAGATGGCTCCCCTGAGCCCCCCTCCCGCAGGCCCTCGGTCATCATTTGTAACTGGGATTACGGATGAAAGCAACAATGAAGCAAGAGCAAGAGTCTGAAGGGTCTGCGCTTGGTGAGTTTCTAACAGGAAAAGACGTTTTTGTGTGTCTTTGGGTGAAGAGAAGCTCGAGCAAAAGAGCTAAAGCTCGCCAGCGTTTTTGTTTTGAACGAGCAAAGCTCAAACAGGCAGGCATGAAGGAAAGAGAAAAAACGCTTTGGGGGTGTTTTTGGTGAGTTTTAGTTAATTAATTTTAGTTAATTCCAGAATTTCAATGAGTGAAAAAAACAACACAACAGAGTCGGGACGCGAACCCACGAGCTCTCGGGTGAGAGGCGTACGCTCTACCACTAGACTATCACTCCAGACGGTAAAAAGGGATGGTTAAGAAGAGGGTACATCAGAAATCCATTGTAATCTATGCTTCACATGTGTTCCAGCACCTGAAACTCCACAGTGGTGTGAGTGAACAACGCCACACCACCTCCACTCTTCTTTTGTCTGTGTCTGTCAAGCATTTCATCCCCTTCAATGCCAAAATCACTTCTCCACAGCACTGTTTGACCAACTTTCTGATGTTGCTCTGAAATTCAAATGGCATTTGAAGTGACCTCAAAACAACATGGTGTTTTCAAAGTTGGTGTAAGGGCCTCAGATATTGAGTTGGATCATTGATCATCTGTTACATTAACAACAATCCTCATTTGTACAGTTTGGACTGTGTGAGTTTCAATCAATTCACACGTCTTCCCTTTTCCCACAAGGGGGCGCCACCAGACCACAAGTCATGCTGATCTGAGACCGGGGGAGAGCTGTGTTTATTCTCCACATGGAAAGAGGGAAGTCTCCCAGTCACCCGAAAGCATTTCTCCATTTCTCATATTTGGTCAGAAGAAAGCACAATGTGCTGCTTTGTGTGTGTGTGTGTGTGTGTGTGTGTGTGTGTGTGTGTGTGTGTGTGTGTGTGTGTGTGTGTGTGTGTGTGTGTGTGTGTGTGTGTGTGTGTGTGTGTGTGTGGACAACCAATGGAGAACGTGTTGCAATAAATGAGGTGAAAAACATTTGTTCGCCTGCATCAATTTCAAGTTCTTGGCCAAGAGTCACAGACTCTCCTTCCTTCATCTGTCTATCAATCAATTTAACAAAAGATCAAGAAATATTCCTGCAGTATTAAATAAACTACATTCCCTTTCTCAAAATCTGAGGCTGTGATTCAGTGAATAAGCAACAAAAAAGTTCCTCAAAGGTTCAACAACTGCATTAATGATGTAAAAAACTTTATAAGCATCAAATTCAAGTTCTATTCAACTTCATGAGCATTAATAATTCAGTCTAATATATCTTGGCTGCTTGGCAGTTGTTTGTTGACTCTGCTGTGTTGAACCATCAGTTTAAACTCCTCCTCTGTTGTTTGCTCACTTGTCCAGCGTTCCAGCCCCTTCGTTCCAGATGGTCACCTTCCTCCATTTTTCATCAGATCACTGCAGAACTCTCCATTTGCTTCCTGCTCACTGGTACTTTGGCTCCATCTAGCGGCGCTGATGTGTAACAACAATCTGGTCCTCGATGATAGTGAGACCCCATTTGGAGAATTCAATTTTTGGAAAAAAACAATGCCTACATCCTTCTGCTCCACAGTTTAGTAGGTGGAAAGAAAATATGCAGAAAATTGTAACATATGAAAAATTATTGGCGAGAGTGAATAATGACATGGATAAGTTTGTTGAATCCTGGGCTCAGATTTTTGAAACATCTTAACCATTTTAGATACGGTGAATTAAAGTAAAGTACTCATTTTATATGTTAGTTTGGCCACATTTTGTATTGTTCATTGCTGTCTGTTTTTGTTTGTCTTGTTGTAAGTTGTGAAAAAAATAAAAACTTGAATTACAAAAAAATACAGTCCAGAGCTGACCAATAACTGATGACCAAAATGGCAAAATATGTGGGCAGGCCCAAAAACAATGGAAGAAGATACCAACATCAGAATGACATTTGTTACACATTTCAGAAAGTGAAGAATACATTTTGTGCCTCCTCTCAGGAGAAATAAAAAGCCAATGCAGAATTTTGAATTGTCTTTCCCAGATGGAATTAGAAACAAGAGCTTTGAAAGGCCGGTCACATAATTCGTCTCAGGATTCATATATTTCTTGCTCTTAAATCACATGAAATGTTATGTCTGTTGTGAGTTTTCCTACAATAATTGTACAATAAAACAATAAAAAAACATTTTATGAGTAACCTTATTGTCTTCAACATATTTTTATTTTCACAAAATGACATTTGAAAAATCGGGGTCGTCTTATAATCAGCATCGTACTATACGGTGCTCTCACTCAAGACTTTGGAACTTGTGAAACATATTTGGAAGGCAAAATGGAAGAAGTGTGTGTGTGCCTGTGTGTGCGTGTGCGTGTGTGTGTGCGTGTGTGTGTGTAACCTTCAGTGACTCTAAATTGTCTCTGTCAATCACCAATATATTTTATGTGAAAGGCTTTAAGTCTCACAAATCTCATTGTGTAAAAACAGGTGGAGACACATTTGTGGATATGAGTTGCTTTTGTTTGACGCTCATTTCCAAATAAAATGTCACTACACCATCACTCAAGGCAACTTGTTAGAAACTGTTTCTTCCAGCTGCGCAATATCGCTAAGCTCAGACCCATGGTGTCAAAGAACGAGCTTGAAATGATCCTTCATGCGTTCATATCCTCGCGGCTGGACGACTGCAGCAGCCTGTTCACTGCCTCAACCAGAAAGAGCTGCTCGTCTTCAGTACGTCCAAAACTCAGCTGCCAGGCTGCTGACCAGCGCCAACAGGAGGTCCCACATCACGCCTGTTTGAAAATCTCTCCACTGGCTCCCTGTTATTCCACAATGCATTAACAGACACATCTTCATCGCTTCATCTGCTTTCATCCCTGTAGAAAAAGACAAATGTGTTGTGAGCAACTGAGCTTCACAATTCCACAGCCACACAATGAAAGACCAACAATGCCAGTGTAGGGGCATTCCATCAAGAATGAACCAAAACTACATCAAGAGATCGACACACATCTGTCCAAAATTGTTCCCAACAAACTGATACTGAACTACAAAATGACATGAACATTGGACTGATTGCAGGACTGCTGTAATATCCTATAGTTTCAGCTCATCAACTATGACATACAATCTAAAACACACAACGACAGAAACGTTTGAGTAACTTACTACAACAATGTTGACTCGGTCAACGTGGCAGCATCTGCAGAGTCAGAGGTAGAGTCCAGATGTTTGGAAGCTGCTGCTGAAGAGCTGTCCTCTAATGGATCATCGCCCTGCTCCAGATCCTCCTCCAGGTCCACAACACATCTCTCTGAAGGTCTCTTTACTGCTGTTGCTGAGGAACACAAAAGCTCTGCAGCGGATGGCCCAACACTAAATCCTTGCAGGACGCCGTGGCCTGGACACCTGTAAGCAGATAGAATCTTCACTACAGAAAGTCCACCCATGTGACACACAAAGACAGCCATAAATTACACTGCAAGTGAAAAGTATTACAACACAAAAATGATTCCAAATGATTCCACTTCATCACAAAGAACTGTAGTCAGGGTGGCTCCAGACCTGCTCCTCTCAAATGAGGCTGAAGAATCCTCAAGGATAGCTGTGTGCTCACAGAGGGGGGCTGCAGGGGGCCGGTCTGCCGTGAAACATCCCTGGATGCTGGAAACTGTGTGGATGCACCGCTTCGGCTGGCCTACAAAGAGAGGACAGAGCTGACACCAACATCTTCTCAAATATGGACTCACAACAGCTACCAGCAGGGCAACAATGAGGAAAACAAACAGACACAATTGTAAAAAGTGAAGGGTTACAAAGACTGTTTCACTCCCAGTGTAAATCATATTGTAACATAGCCAAAGCTTGTTCGTCCAATAAACGTCACCAGTGCAAAATGTGTACTGTATCAACCTTCCACTTATTTGCTGCTGTGACCTATAAGTGAGACTCCAAAGCCCTATTCACATGGCAGGATGAAGACCTCAGGACCAATGATGATTTGTAAGCATTGAGAAAGATGTTTGTGATCTTGAGCCCAATGCGCAAAGTGTGTCATTTGTAAAGTCAGAACACCGTAAATGACCTGTCATATTTCACCAAACACCAACGTGAGAATGTGCGTATCAGTGACTGGGGCTGGTCGTTGCCACCATAGACATAATAAAGAGTAGACCCCGCTTGGGGCGCTGCGCAACGAGAAATACGGCCGCCATCTTGGTCCGGTCCAGAGGCGCATACGCTCCAGTCATTTGTGTGGAGATTCAGCCGGAGCTCTGCTGTGACACCTGTGTGTGGGACGGTAGCGAGCAGGGCTCAAGGAATAACTTTTCACAGACAGGATTTAACGTTTTTTCAACATCACACCTGACTGTAGAGTCATTTGCAAACAGCTGGCTCATTAACAATTATAGCAACTTTTAGGAACAGATTTGCATTAACTTGAAAAATGAGAATGAGAGGTTCTAAGAAACTTGAAGGAATAAAATAGAATGAAAAAGAAGAAAGTGAACTCTTAGATGATTTTGTGTTGATCTCCTGTTTCATTTTGCATATTTTCTAAAGACAGAAATGTGAGGAAGAAGTGAGAGATCGCTCTAAGGAGGGAGAATTTCCCAGCAAGAGACTCGTCTGTGCTGTATAGTGAGACTTCAGAGAGCAGGATTTCCACAGGACAGGACAAGGTTGTCCGCCTTAGAGATGGCGTTATTCCATCCATCTTTTTTTTGTTTTTCTTTTTGTACATATAGTCAAAACAATATGACTATGTGCATAGGAATGAAAAAAAAGCCAAAAGGCTTGTACAAATGCTGCTCCTGCACAAATTCAAAGTGAAAAGAAAAGAGAAATGACCATGTAAAAGCCGTACATAAGAAGATGACTTAAAATCCAGCACAAAAACAGAAAAAGAAAAAGAAAGAGAAAAAAAAAGAAAAAAGAGAAATCTTACAAAAATATAAACAAAGAATAAAAGAAAACAGACAATCTAAAGCAATTCCCATGTATCTCATGTATTGTGTTTGGATTAGGTCAGATATTGCGATATTAAATTGTTCTTTAAGTTGCTTTTGTAGTTGAACATAGACGAAGCAGGGACAGGCACATTAATATAGATTGTCTCCCATTGGTGACAGAGAAATAACTGATTCCAGCGTTCACAATGATCACGATAGAGAGAATCTGTCCAAACAGATGATCCCCCCTACCCCCACCCCCCAAAAAACAAAAACAAAAAGACACAAAATGAGTAGGAAAAAAGCCAAAACAACAACAAAAGAAAAGGGAAAAACAAGCAAAAAGACAACACGGAAAACATGCTTTAAGTGTGTTCCAAGTCTTTAAGTTTCCAGATCTCCTCCAAAGAGTAGGAGCATCACAATAAGGCTGTTAGCGTTGTTGAAGGGAAATATTCTATTGATTACATGGCATACATTACTTACTTATGACTTTATATTATATTATTATATTATTATATTATATTGACATGTGTATATAAATAGATAAAGATATATAAAATTAAACAAAATAATTACAAATATTAAATTAGTCTATTAAAACCGCCAGTTATTAATAATTATTGAGACAAAGCAGGAACCTGGCTCTAAACCTAGATATATCCCTGATTAATTATTAGACTATGGCATACAGCTCTGCCAGCATCTTCTAAAATATTATTTTATTCATTATAAACATTTGAAAACGCCAAAAATTGTGGCCTCTATCATGCCTCTTTGAATGACGTTTGCAGATGAAAAAAATGCGCAGTATTGAGCGAACTATGATTGATTTAATGTGCAAATAAAGTTGTGTTGAAGTCCCCCAGATATTATTTCGTGTTGAGTATTCGAGTTTTTCTCCAGTGGTTTTTCGCTCATTTGTTGAAAGAGAAATGAGTTTGTGAAAATAAAATGGAGAAATGTCCAAAGTAACAGAGTATAATGAAGCGATGCTAGCAAGAGTAGCTAACATTAGCTGGCATGCTAAAAGCACATTGAAGAGGTTACGGTGGAGGAAAGCTGGCAAACAGGATGGTGTAAAGAATGTGGGCAAAAGTAGCCCCCGCAGAGTAGCTCTGCGGTTCTAAGGTGGTTCATGTGTGTCTCGATCGTGTTGCAGTGGATCAGTATGTATGCTAATGCGGGAACCGAACTCGCTACCCTGCAGTCCCAGGCCTGTGTTGCTAACCGCAAGGCTACACTACGGGGGCCCAGTAGAACAAAGACAGAGGGCGTATTTAAACCTACTGACGTCACGAGGATGCGTTGGCCTCCAGTGCGCATGCGCCAAATCTCACTTCATTTCAACACACTGCTGCATCAAACCCCACGTTCAGCTTCATATGAAAACACACCGAAAACCAACTAACAAATGTCACCTACACTTTCACAGCACAAACAAGTCAAACACACCTGAAAAAGGGCCCAATCCTTTGCTCTCTGTGCCACCGACTCACCGGGATCAGCTCCTCTTCTCTGCAGACCCAAGGGCGGACTGGCCATCGGGAGCACCGGGAGGTTTCCCGGTGGGCCGCTGCCTCAGTGGGCCGGTCAGACCACGAGAAAAAAAAAAAGTCTGACGCGACACCGCCAACAGCGCTATGGTCCGCTCCACAAGGAGGCTGGACTGTCAGCTGGACAGCTCCTGATGCCATAGGCTGGTTTACCTGTGATTGCTGCTGATAGCCAATCACATTTCATCCCTGCGGTGGTTACGTCCCACCCACTCCCTCACTCTGCAGCTGCTGTCAACTGTCAATCACACACAGCCGAGACTGACATCTGACGGCAACTTTGGATGGATGCAAGAATGCACAAAATATGGAGAAAAACAAAACAAAACAAAACAAAAGGAAAAGGTGGCGCTGAGAAGCTCAGGGACAAAAAGAGAAAATCCCTTCATGACCGGCAAGTAAGTTATGTTTGGTACTTGTTGATGCTTTGATGAAAATGTATTTGGTTAAAGTGAGATAATTCAGCACAGCGAAATTTCCTGTAGATGTGAACCTGGCTGTGCTGTTGCTAATTATGATGGGATGGGGTCTTTCACCTTTGTAGCCACGTTGTCATCTGGTTGAAATTAACCTGTTCTTATCAATTAATTGACTGTAATACTAAATGACCATAAATTAATGAATTGTTTACTTGTCTGTACAAGTTCGCTATCAGAATAATTCAGTGATACATCCCAGAATTTATTATTTTTTTCTTTTTTATGTAAAATACCTACTGATGATGATGCGTGTCAAACTGTACAAATGAGGATTGTTGTTCATGTAACAGATGATCAATGATCCACCTCAATATCTGAGGCCCTTACACCAACTTTGAAAACACCATGTTGTTTGTAGGTCACTTCAAATGCCATTTGAATTTCAGAGCAACATCAGAAAGTTGGTCAAACAGTGCTGTGGAGAAGTGATTTTGGCACTGAAGGGGATGAAATGCTTGACAGACACAGACAAAAGAAGAGTGAAGGTGGTGTGGCGTTGTTCACTCACACCACTGTGGAGTTTCAGGTGCTGGAACACATGTGAAGCGTCGATTACAATGGATTTCTGATGTACCCTCTTCTTAACCGTCCCATTTTACCGTCTGGAGTAATAGTCTAGTGGTAGAGCGTACGCCTCTCACCCGAGAGCTCGTGGGTTCGCGTCCCAGCTCTGTCGTGTTGTTTTTTTCACTCATTGAAATTCTGGAATTAACTAAAACATTCTTCAAGTCAGCTTCATCAAGAAAGCACAACACTTATTTTAAGTCCATATTTCTTACACCACAACGTTTCTTTGCTTGTTGCAAGCAAATGTTCCCACATTTTGGACTATTTTTTTTCGAGCTTTAAATGGGGCTGTATCATGCAAAATTCACTTTTTCTATGTTTTAACCTTGTTATATAGTTATGTACTCACCAAAAACACCCCCAAAGCGTTTTTTCTTTTTCCTTCATGCCTGCCTGTTTGAGCTTTGCTCGTTGCTGTGCTGCTCAGAGAGGCAGCCCCTCCCCTACCCGTGAAAACGCTCTGTTTCCCATGTTGAAGTGGCACGGAGAAGATGGCTCCCCTGAGCCCCCCTCCCGCAGGCCCTCGGTCATCATTTGTAACTGGGATTACGGATGAAAGCAACAATGAAGCAAGAGCAAGAGTCTGAAGGGTCTGCGCTTGGTGAGTTTCTAACAGGAAAATACGTTTTCGTGTGTCTTTGGGTGAAGAGAAGCTCGAGCAAAAGAGCTAAAGCTAGCCAGCGTTTTGTTTTGAAGCGCTGATTGGTTGAAGTATTGTAGCCAAGTAAATTTAGCTTGCAGGCAAAAAGTGCAATTTGTGTTCTGTTTTTTCAATGTTTCTGTTTTTCATTGCTGATTGGATGGATGATGAAACCTGTAGGTATTGTAAAAACTGTTGGCTCCTGATGCCGAACTTCTGGACCAGAAGCGGGAATGGGACCAGGGTGTTATTGTTGAAGATGTGTTTGAGGTGAGTGATCCCTTTATCTGCCCAGGAGCTTCAGTGTAATGGTTGTTTTTTGCTGGTGAAGTCCGGGTTGTGCCAGATGGGGGTGAAGAGTGAGGGTGCCAGAGTGGAGTCAGTGATGCTGTGTAATTTCCACCAGGCTGTCAGAGCCGATGATATTGTGGGGTTTTTGAAACAGGGGTGTTTTTTGATAGACTGAGTGAGAAATGGTAAATCTGCTCAATGTATTTCATTACTAACTGTCTGTTCTATGTCTAACCAAGTGTTGTCTGACTGAGTGGGGTGGGTCCATTTGTAGATATACTGAAGCTGATTTGCTCGTGAATAGTGGTGAAAATGTGGTGCATTGAGTCCGCCTAATGTTTTTGTTTTCTGAAGTGTGGTCAGTTTTATTCTTGGGGGTTTATTTTTCCAATACAATTTATTGATGGATGAATCAAGAGAGTGAAACCAGATGAGAGGTGGGTGAGTGGGGATCACTGAAAGGAGATAGTTAATTTTGGGGAGGATTGTCATCTTTATTGTTGCTATTCTGCCTAATAGTGATAGTGGTATGTTCATCCATCGTTGGAGATCATCGTTTATTGTTTTGAGTAATGGAGTGAAATTTCAAGTCATCAACTCTGACAGCCTGGGAGAAATAGGGATTCCTAAGTAAGTGATGTGACTTACCAGCACCACGCCAGAAAAAGTGGCATGATCTTTTATGTCAAGGTACGTTGGACATAATAACCAGCATTCAGTGTGCACTTATTAAGAATAAATTTAATTTAAAAAAGTGTGAGGCATTAAGATATATTCAGATTGTATTGTAGATTGAGAAATGCCCAATGCAGCGGAGGGGACAATCGTCTTTATTTGGCCAGACGCAAACTTGTAGCTGCAGTTTCCATGCAAATAAGGTATGTTGGTATCTCGAGAAATGAATGTGTGCAGGTGTTTTATTGTGTATGAATGAATTCCTTTTCCTTCCCGGTGCTCTTGCAGCCTTCCAGCAGTGTCCCGGTCACATCCCCCAGCGCTCCAGATCATCCAGGTCCATCAGCAGCAGCATCTGGACAGACTGCTCCCAGAGCCCCTTTGACTTTGGCATCGGTAAATATTAATGATGTTACAGGTGTTGGTAATTGCAAAAATATTTAGAGAAAACATGTTGAAGGAAACACTATCAAAACTTTTTCTGCAGTTTACAAAGTCAAGGTTTGCCACGTCTCATGGTGCTGCCTTTACACCAAACCTGAGTTTGGCGAGAAAACATGTCAGCGAGGTAATGTAGCAGCAGCACGGTGTTGTCCGGCTCATTTCAATGGATGATGTTTTTAGCTGTTCTCTCTCCCTCTCTCATCAGGCCTCCAGCTCTTCTGTGTCCTCCAGCACCCCTGCAAGTGCCACGACAAGCAGAGCACAGTCACCTGCCCGCAGTCCCAGGACATTTATTCAGACGGTCTCTCCTCTGTCTCTTCCTCCCTCACCTGTGGCAAAGCGGCCCTCTGCCACCTCCATCCCACCAGCGACTGAGAGAGCGCTGAGGAAGTTTTCACTCCAGTTATTTTCTTTGCATTGATGTTTTACAAAACTTCAAGTAATAATGGCATCCTCATTATTTTGTCTTTACATTGCTGTCTTGAAACAATGAGGAAGCATCAGCCTCATCCTCAGCTCCTCCAATCCCACTGTCCTCTGCTACGACCTCTGCGTGTGTCCCATCTGCTCCACCTCCGACTGCTCCACCTCCGACTGCTCCCTCTGAGCTCTCCACATCCGACCCTGTTCACGCTCCAGCAGGAGAAGCACAGACAGCTCCAGGTTCTGAGCTTTACTGGCTGCCAGCGGAGATGAAAAAAAAGATACCAGCTCAGGATCAGAGATGGATTTCAGCCGCCATCTGGAAAAACCAGCGACTGCGAGTAGACCTGGAGTTGTGGTCCGCACCACCAGAGCCTGCTCTTATTTACCATCAGGCTCCTACTCCAGAGCGGTTTTTCACCCACAAGCTCCTCCTGTGGATGCCGCATCACTTGTGGAAAGTGAGGCTGCACTGCCCTGTGTGCAGAAAGCAGCTCACAGGTGCTGGTGTCCACAAGAGAGCGCGCAAAGTCTTGGATATTGACAGTTATTACATTTTAATCACAGAGACTCTGAGATGCAAGTCAGCTGGGTGCAAAACAAATGACATCTCCTCCAGCAAGACCATCCTTGACCAGCTGGATATGGCTCACAGGCTGGAGTTCAGGCTGATCCTGACGCAGAAGTGAGTAAACCAGATTGATAAATGTTTGGAATCAAAGCAGATTGATCACTAGCTGTGTTTATTAATTCTGTGTGTCTCTTTTGTTTATCTTTCTCTTTCTTTTAACAGATTTGCATGTGACATCCGTGTCATTAGGTTTTTGAGGGAGAGGACGCTGGGAAACAGCCCCACACGTTTGGTTAAACAGCTGAAAGAAAACCACAGCGAGGAGTGGCTGAAGCGCCTCTGCCGATATCTTGGGGCATGCTCTGACTTTGCAGCTCGGCCCAGCTTGCTCCCCGTCACATTCCAGGAGCCTCTGAGCCAGTAGCAGTACCAAGTCACCGCTGGATGTTGGCTCTGTATGGGCCAGACATTTTGAGCAGGCTGGACCACATTAAAACCACAATAACGTCCACATTTGGCACCATCCTGAAAATGGACTCCACCAAAAAGGTAGATCACTTCGATGGACATCCTTCGCTATGAAATTATTATTTTCAGTCATATATGACAACACTACATCACAACCTGAACTCTGAATGCTGTGGTTTTTATGAAGATGAAATGTGATGCTAATGTGCTTCGTCCCATCTGAAATCACAACACTGTATGTGGGCTTTTGTGTCATTATAGATCACCACAAAACTGTCTGGCGTTGCCAGAGGGACTGGTCTGTGGCTCTCATCAGTGAGTAATGAGGTGGGCCAAATCCTCATCAGTGTCTTGACTGCTCAGGAGGGTCCTGGGCTCCACATGATGGCTGCTGGGCTCATCCGGCGCTACAGTGATGCTGGAGTGGCTCCTCCTCACTCCTCTATGTTGACACTGACTGCTGCACGCAGCAAGGAGAACAGACAAAGCTGAAAGAGAGCTTTGGTGGGTGGCCAGATGTGGTTGTAAAACTTGACATCTACCACTTCGTGCGGCGGCTGGCGTCTGGATGCACAAATGAGGCACATCCCCTGTACCCCACCTTCATGGCCAAGCTGTCCTGCTGCATCTTTGAGTGGGACAGCGGTGATGTTTCCTTGCTGCGGAGGGCCAAGAGGGAGCAGCTGAGGAGAGAAGGTGTTCCTCACTGATAAATTGGTGGACCAGCAGATCACCAAAGAGGACCTGGCCCTGCACTGCAGAAGACGGACAAGAGGAGAGCCACAGACCATCATCATGATTGAGGGGCTGCTTAACGAGCTGATGGGTGTGAAGGGCAGAGACCTTCTTGGTGTGCCTCTCTTAGACCAGGAGAGGATGCAGAACATTTGGAGAGTCCAGGAAAGGCACATAAAATGCATTCAGGACCAACCAGGTGTGCTCCTGTACACCCAGACTGGAAGTACCACCACCAAGGAGGGCATCATTCTCCCAAAATACCGATGTGCCAGGGGGTCGTCGTCACTGGAATCTTTCCACTGTCGTCTGCAGAGGTTCATTCCAGGTTTGTATTAATCCCTTATTCATCAGCAAGGTAAATGTGATAAGCTTTACATTATTGCAATGGAGACACAGCGTCTGTATTGCAAACTCAAATAAATAAATAAATAAATAAACAAATCAACTGCTTACAGTGTTTATTTGTTTTAATGTATTTTTAGGAACAAGTGCCAACAGTCTGAATTTCCAGCTGTACCTCCTGGATGGCCTCAACAGACGGAACCAGGACAGAGAAGCTGCCTCTCTGGCAGTCCAGACCTCGTCACTGCGAAGCTACTCAGGTGACCTTGTTCCCTGTGTCAACACCTACAGTACCAAGGTGCTTGGAAGGAAACTCGTCCCTTCTTTCCAACCTCCGTCTGTGTACACGGGTGAGTTCAGAATTTCCCCTCAAGTGCCCTTAAATACATAAAGAACAACATGATTAATTAGTTGCCATTGTTTTTTTTATCAATTTTCTTTTCTATTTTCTATCCCAGGAGAGCTGATAGGTATCGATTACCTGTTCAGGCAGACAGGAAGGGCCATGCAGAACACAGAGCCTGACACCGAGGAGACCGACCAGCTGCTGGAGGACATTGGCACAGAGGGGGAGTTTGAAGACGAAGGCTTTGAAGATGCAGACGTAGACCCCACCGTAGGATCCTTGGACACCACAAGCCCATCTTCTCAGCCACCACCAACCATCACCTCCCCAGTCTGTGTTGTGGAAAGCCCCACCTTTCCCCAACCTCCTGCATCTGATCCCATCTCGTCTGCCCCATGCCTCCCTGCTCCCACCCACCTTCCAGCTGCTCTGCTGACCTCTACAGTTGCTGTGAGTATTGGTGATAGTCTTATCTGGAACACCTGCTATTTATGATATTCTAAAATGACTTTTAACGTGTTTTATTTTTGCTTGAGTATAAAGTTTTATTTGTGTTGCAATCTTTTTCAGACTGTGGATTTGAGTACCACCAGCTCAGACTCTGCTCCTCTCCCTCCCACTGTCACCACTGCTGTTGCCACTGCCACAGATCCACCTGCTGCTCTCTCTCTCTGCTCCACCTGCTGCTCTCTCTCTCTGCTCCACCTGCTGCTCTCTCTCTCTCTGCTCCACCTGCTGCTCTCTCTGCTCCACCTGCTGCTCTCTCTCTCTGCTCCACCTGCTGCTCTCTCTCTCTGCTCCACCTGCTGCTCTCTCTCTCTGCTCCACCTGCTGCTCTCTCTGCTCCATCTGCAAAGAGCCGGGCACACTCTCACAGACAGGTGGGATGTTCTTGTTAATCCTTGGATACCATATTTTTTTATTACAACGGTCTAACGGGATCCGCAGATCCTGCCGCAGCCACTGCAGATGAACTCTTCGCGGTGTGGTTGAGATGTCAATGGTTTCCGCTGTCTGCGGTGTCTCTTCTCTCCCCAGCGGGTGTCTCTTCTCTCCTCTGCTTTTCTGATGACATCCTTGCTGGTGGTCCGCCAATCAGAGTGTTCGGACGTGGCTGACTCCAGGTCAGAAGGGTTGAAGCCTCCAGCTTTAAGGTCACGCTTGCAGACATCCTTGAACCTGAGAGCTGGTCGTCCCTTTGACCTGTTTCCAAAAACAGAAACCCAAATAACCAATTCCTATTGATTGTGCAGTGTTTTGTTTCTTTTCTCTTCTGTTATTGTTATATGTCATACAATGCATAACATAGTTAATATAAGAAGAGACATTTACTGTGAAAGGTCATTTTGGCTTCCACTACACAATATGTTATTTTGATACTGCCTGCATGTACGCTGACATCAGATTGCAGCTGGAGATGATGGAAGCAACACAGTGTTTTGTGAAATCGTTCTCGTTACCATCCTCCTCAAACATGGGACAACACAGCAGACAAACACACAGAAACACAACAGTAACGTCCCGACAGTGGACAAAACCTTGATCATCAGACCTTGCCATCCTCACTCCCAGCCTCGTGGCTCAGTCAGTCCCCAGTTTCTGGGGGCTCGTCCGGTTATGATTAAAGCTACACAAGCAGTTTTACAAGCCACATTATATGCATTCATATTATAGTCCATTTCCACTAGACTATATGTAAGCAAGCAAGCACTCAAATAAAATGTAAGATTTCCCACAAATCCCCCTCTTGGCCAAAAACAGATTTCAGGACCACAAAATTAACATTCCTGCAAAACATACATTTCTGCATGGTCTCAAGCATGTCTCCAAGTACATAAATAAATAAGTACATCAATTAATGAATAAATAAAGCAATGTTCAGACAAGCAACAGTTTAAAACAAAATGGTGAGATGAGTGTTGATACTCAACTGCCTCGGTGGACAACTGACTTCCCACAGTCCTCTCTTCAGGTTAGGAGGCCGGTGTGTCCTCTCCTCCAGGTATGGAGCTCTTCAACCTAGAGAGGCGAGTGTGACAGATGTGATACCACTTGGCTGCTTTCTCCTTCAGTCAGACAGCATGGGTCGTCCGGGCTGTCACTTGGAACGGTCCGTCCCAACATGCCTCTGTCCACCCCCTCTTGGGTCAGCGCAGGTCCACAAATCCTAGATTCACGTCCTACTCCAGGTGGTCATTGCGATCAGGACCAACCTCCTGGTCCTGGAAATGGTGTCCCGGTCTCTGGTTCCAACAGGGTTAGGAAGGATAGTTAAACTGAAACACACACGCAGGCGTGTGAGCGTGGCTCTTTTCTCAGCTTTCTTTGAAGGAAATTAGTTTCTTGTGTTTATCAGTTGTGTGTGTGTGTGTGTGTGTGTGTGTGTGTGCGCGTGCATGCGTGCGTGCGAAGCTGCAGAAGGAGCTGAAGAACCTGTGTGTGGAGGAGGGCCAGCTGAAGCGAGCTCTGGACATGAAGCTGAACATCCGGCGGCAGAAGAAGGAGGTGAAGGAGCAGCACGTGAAGGAGGTGCTCGGGTACGGGCCTGCGCTCCTCCGCGCCGCACGCCGTCCACCGCGCTCACACCCCCGCTGACCCGAGCCGCTCTTTCAGCCAGTGCACCCACATCCACCAGAGGCGCGAGGAGATGGCCGACAAGATCCAGAAGATCTCCGGCCAGACGCAGCAGCTGAGGGCCGAGATCAAGAGCCTGAGGGACGTCTGCGGCGAGGAGACGGAGAAAGCCCAGGTACCGGCGGCCTCCCGCAGCAGTGGCAGGCCACTTCCTGTTCCCACGCTGACGCCTTCCTCCTGTCCCCTCCAGGCCATCTACAACACCCTGTCCGCCGCCGTGGACAAGCTCCACCAGCGCATCCAGGCTCACTCCAGAGACCTGAAGCTCGCCGCCGCCAAGATGTCTGCAAACATCTGAGCCTGTTTACTGTTCTCATATCTTCTCACTTTCAGAGCCTGATCAGACCAGGGGGGTTCCACAGTCTGACAGCTCATCTGTTTCATGCTGTTTTGTCTTCTGTTTAATGATTCATAAAGACAAACCAAGTCAACCATGTGTTTGGAAAAATTCTTTATCACTTGTCTTCATATTTTTCTCATGAAAAGTTTGACGACATGCCGACTCTTCTGTTTTCCTGATCAGCCCAGCCTCTTTGGACTTCAATCTAGAAACACATTTCCACTCTGATTTCACTGTAAAGCTGATGCTGCTGCATGACGACGAAGAGAAAAGAACTGAGGCTGGTTCTTCAGCCGATCCCCGAGCTGACGGGGTCAGAGGTCGTCCTCCTTCGGCCCTAGCCTCCTCTGTTATACAGGCGCTCAGCTCCACAGCTGCTCAGAGAATGCTAGGTAGCTATGCTAAGTGACCCCCGATGGACAATAAATGCATGACTTGGACGACATCCGGCCAAATGTCCAGGTAAGAGGCGATTGTTTTTTACCGCAGTTTGAAAAAGCGATCTTGCTGTTGGCTGTTCTGTGGCATTTTGTGGCGGATTCTGTGGTTTTAGAGGGCTTTGAGTGCTATGGTTGTCATCAGCAGAGTCTCAGCTCTCATATGAGAGGCTGTTTGTGTGAATTGTATCAGGTTAAATTGCGCTATTATCAATATTTCGGCGAGTGGGTTGACACGGTCACGAATATAGTTCATAATTCATTTAGTTCGTGTTTGAGCTGTGTTTGGGGTGTGTAATAATGGCTGAAATGTTCGGTTAGCCCAGGTTTTGCTGTTAAATTTGAGGATAAGCATCATGACATTCTGTCAGAAATAATGCATATTATTAGACAATCTCTGAAATGTTTGCTGTCAGGCCCCCAATTGGGGGGCGCTCGGGCTTAAGGGGTTTTAAAGGGGATATTTCTGTGTACATTTAGGTTGAAGCATTAGCAAGTGCAGTATTGAGCTTTTTGTGAGTTGGGACTGTCTGTTTTCTCCCTTGAATCCATGTTTGGAGCTGAGCAGAAGGCTGAAAAGACTGTAGAAGCAGTTTGAAAGTTCCTTCACTCGTCTGGACTTGATGTGAAAATATGAAGCAATGAATGATCTGTGGCTGTAGAGGGCAGCAGTACGCTTCGATGAGAAGAAGAAGAAGAAGAAGAAGAAGCGGACACAGGACAGAGCATCAGGGTGAAGCAACAATCGGCTGTGATGAGGTTTTTTTTTTAATTGTCTTGGATGTAAATTGTGTGAAAATGAGTGTAAAAGAGGTGAGGCTGTGATTTGTGAGAATGCAGCAGTTGTACATAAGTGTATAAAGAGCGTGAGTGAAGGTGGTTGAATGTGTTTAGTTTTGAAAAGTAAAAACCTAACTAAGCTATTGGGCGATCTGGCAAGTAACTAGCTAACTGATGGCCATCTGGCATCTGTCCCCCCCAGAAACAGACACTGGGACGACCATCGTGCTTCAGGCACATATTGAGAAGCGGGTCCCTGTGGGACTCGAACCCTGGTTGCTCGCTGTTTCCAGCTCACAGGCGCGGTGACACTTTAACGTAGCCACGCGCACAGGGCGGTTATACAGGCGACGAATGTCCTGTTTAAAGCTGACGTCATCATCTGTGAGCGACGCAGCCAGCCTGCTGGGATGGACGCTGTTAAGTCTGGCCACTAGGGGGCGACGCGACTGTGTGTGCACAACCTCATCTCACCCTGCCCTTCACCTGAAAGGCAACTAACAAAAAATGTTTTGTTTTCTTTTGTTTTTTCATCACCTCTTCAGGTACACACGCTCCGCTCGCACCGCCAGCTCTGTGTTAGCTCGCAGCAAAATGTTGCACAAACATATTTCACCACTAACAATTAAAACACCAAGTCAACCTTCATTTATTTGCCACAAAGCAAAAGCTATATCTGGATGTGTGGATGTCTCTTTGTCACGCCACATTTCCAAAAATATCATCAAGGAATTCAGTAAAATACCATATGATTATATTTGGAGAAGAAAAAAATATTCTTCTGAGTCAAGGAAACGTGAAAGAGTGATTTATACTGAATTCTGCCATATCTTTCATTTCTTACATTTTTTCTTTGTCAAACATTTGGAGTCCTTTCAATAAAGATATTTATCAAAGAACTAAGATAGCCTGAAGTTAAACTGCCCACGGTAAAAACACTGCTTTGGCAGCTCAAGCAAACATTAGAAAATGAGCTGAAAACATGTCAACAATTCAACTCCTCGTCGTCTGATCTGAGATCAGATTTTCACTCCCCACCAGTCCTACCTGGACCCCTGCTGGGGATGATGATGGTTGATGGAGAAGAGCTTCCATGTGTGTTTCTGGCTCTGACCGTCACCATGTGCTCCTCCCCGGGGTTCAGGCTCAGAGTCACACTCTCACTGCTGTTTGCCACTTCGCTCCTGATCTGCCACTCTTCCTCTCTGCTTTTAGTCCAGGTCACTTCGTAGTTCAGGATCTCTCCGTGGCTCTGATTGGCCAGCAGCTTCTGCACACAAAACACACTTCACCATTCAGAACTCAGTCTGAGATTCAGATCTTGACACTAAAACTGTAATACTGCAGTAACAAGATAACTTTTTTCTATTTCTCCTGTTATGAATTGAAGTCTGTAAAGCCACACTTCTTTTCCAGACTATTATCATTGTATGAATCTGACCATTAAAAACATGAAGGTGTGTGAGTGTCATGTGACTCACTTTCCACATAACCAGTGTGTGGTTTTCCTTCATCTGCATCCACACATTCAGAGCCTCTGGAACTGTGGGACCAACAGATCATCACTTCCTGTTAAACTCTCGTTGACATAAAGCACTCCTGTCTCTCTGTGCAGCACTCACCATCACCTCTGGTGTGAAAGACCAAGTCTCTGCTCCAGTCCCCCCACCTCCAGAAGTGCTGAGCTGTTCCACATCGTACCCTCACACTGTACCTCCAGTGAGGGATCAGCTCCTTTAAAACCGCAACCTTAAGGCCCATTCCAACGCTTTCAACCTTGAGACACAATGCAGAAAATCATAAAGATATTCAGGTTCAAACAGGAGCTTCACAGAGGAGCCTTCCATCATCCACTCACTGTTTCAGCGTGATTGATGAGTGTTTGGCATGTTATATTGAGGTCTTTGTACTGCTCCACAGTCCAGGTCCATGTCAAGCTGGCGTTCCTGGAGTTCACAGCTGAAGCTGTCAGAGCGTCTGGAGCGAACATGTGGACTGAAGAACAGACCGAATCCGTCATACTCACAGCCGATATAAGTACAAGCTCCGTAGGAAGTGGTGTTTGTTTGGCACTTGACGTCGACGCAGACCTCTGACGGCTGCTTCAGCAGCAGAGTCAGGCCGTACGTCTGATCGCTGATCTCAGAGGAGTTCATCTCAGCTCCTCCGTAGCCGCTCAGATACATTTGGTCAAAACTCTGAGCCGCCGGCACCACGCAGCAAAATGTGGCCTTGCTTCCCGCCTGAAGCACTCGGTCCCGAGGGAAGATGCGCTTCCTCTTCAGGGCTCTAGTTCCTGCAGGGAAACAACATGATGACGTGAGATCAGCTGTTCTTCTGTGGTCTCAGCTCTGAAGCCCTCTCTCCTGAAACATCTGGACCTGAGTAACAACAAGCTGCAGGATTCAGGAGCTGAGCAGCTGTGTGGTTTTCTGGAGAGTCCACTCTGTAGTCTGCAGACTCTGAGGTGAGGGTGGGGTATTAGGGATGGCTTGATACCACCTTTTCATGTCTTCATGTCCCATGCCGGTAGCATGAAATTGAGTATTAGCCAATTCCAATACCAATCTGATACTGATACCAATCCAGTACTGATACCAGTCCAACCTCCTTTAGTGATCAATAATGGTAGCCTTCATCATAATTTTCTGAATACAGACATCTAAAAATCGCACATTCACCATGCAACAAATATTCTGCTCTCCTGAAGGACGAAATAAAATAGCTGACAAAATAACTGAAGTAATGCAAAACTGCCATGTTAGGGGTTTTTTTTAAATCAAGACTCCAGATTTAACGGCTTTTGATGTTGGTAAAAAAAAAGAATGCAACAATGGTTGTATTAATTCCGGATGACTGCCAAAAGGAGATGCTGAAAGCTCTGAATGTTCCCTTCACACATGTGAAGTTCTAGTATGTGTACCCACAACGTCACTGGTGACCTTGTGCATGACCCTAGAAAGGTTATAAGCTCCAGTGTCACCTCAGGTTCGGTTCCTACAGAATCACCTTGACTGATCATGAAGATTCTGAGTGACAGAGTGCTCTGGCGGTCATCCGGGATTCATAGAACCATAGTTACATTAGTAACTTTCATTCTATGTGACACGTTCTGAAAGCCAGAAGGCGGTGCTGAAATCCCTGAATGTCTACAGTACACTCCAGTAAACTAAATCTGAGCTGCAGTGAAGCTGTGAGTCTAAATTGAAAATGTAAAAAGTGACACATTCCGTAAGCTTCATGTATGACTCAATGAAAGTAGTTCAAAGCAGATTGTTTGGTGCTGAGTTCCTGTCATTATACACACCTGTTCTCACAACCAAATTCTGGAAAAATTACATTCACAGTGGTTCTTCCAACGTTTGCCCGCATCCTTCCATCAGCCTCGGCCATCATGAGGCCGTGATGCACAGCATGATCCACAAGTGGAGCCCTAATTTCACCAGGGATGTACTGACAATCTCCTTCCTCTGTTTGGTCCTCTTTCCCATCCTCAGCCCTTTTCCATGCGGCTGACCTTCCATTTCTGTGTTAGTGTTGGAGAAATGATCCACACTGTCCTGCTTGGGTCTGACACGCTTGTCAAGTGAAGGTTGATGGGATTCAGCTGAGTGACAATGGAAAAGTGACTTGTTACAACTGATAAGAAAATGCTTCTCACACCTGATCAATGAAGCTGAAGTTCACCTGAGAATAGCTTGATTTAAGAGACACTCAGGAAAAACATTCAAAATGTCAGATTTGCTTGACCGATTTTGACTAGTACATTTTCTAGCATCTAACAACTCAAGCAATGAAATGACTGTTAGTTTTATAGAGAATGACTCCAGCATTCCCAAGTATAGTTCATTTTGACTGACATGAGCAAATGACCACATTACATGCCAGAGTTGTATGAAAAGCATGTGATGCATGTCCAGAAGTATCTGATTTGTTAGAATGACAAACTGCGACCACGATGTGTGTAAATGGCTGAATGTTGTGGAGGTTGAACTGTTGTGCAAAAGTGAAATGCGATGTGACAAAGGCACCAGAGTGACTGAGAAAAACTAAACACAGGGCAAATTCTGAGACTCGAATCCCACCTGGCCCCCAGCAGCTCCGAGTGCATAGTCAAGGTTAACCATGAATGGGATGGTTCAAGTGTCAAGTAGTACCTAAACCATGGATCAATGAAGTACTTTCAAGGTCACAAACACATTTGACAGAAACCTCATTCTGAAGCCTCGGGTCCAACTGGCTTGATAAAGTTTGGATCCATTGGCCAAATCAGACAACAGCAGCTTTAACATGCATTTGGAGTTCTGCAGCTCAGTATTTTTTTTTTTCACCCATTTAAGTCATTCATGTAACCAGTAAACTAAGGCCCAATCCCATTTCTCCTTCTAGCCCTACCCCTTTGAAACGGAGTGCGCAGGGGTAGGGCCCAAAGTAAACCCCTCCGAAAATCGCGTACATCATCAGTAGTCGCCGCTGCCGATAACGTAGGCAGGTGCGACAATTATTTGCCGAAGAATGTTTTTACCTTTTAAAACTTTAGACAAAACACTGACATTCATGAACTTCTTTCGTTGCGGACGCTGCCATCTTGCCAATCTTGGAAGGCTTTCTGTGAAATCTGTGGAGAGGGGCGCTTGTTTTGTCTGCCTATACCGTCAGTGGCGGGTGTGGTTAGTTCACTTCCGCATTGGCGGGAGCGATGGTTTCCCACCCGCGCATTCCAGGCGGGCAGTGTTGAAGAAACCAGTTTATTGAAAATAATTGTCTGTTGCCTTTGGAATGCGCGGGTGTGGAAATGATCACTCCTGCCAATGCGGAAGTGAACTAACCCCGCCCGCCACTGACAGTGCAGGCTGATGAAACAAGCGCCCCTCGCCACCAGATCATACCCCTCCGTTTGAAGTGTGCCTCTCGAGAACCTCCTTTTGGAGGGAGGACTGGCCCTCCTTCTTGGCCCTACCCCTACGTCATGACAATTGGGACACTCCTACCCCTCCCCGTGAACGCGCAAAATGAGGGGTAGGGCCAAGGGGTGAAATGGGATTCAGCGGAAATGATCTAAAATCAACACTCCAAGCTATTCTCTGGGTCACTTTTAAATGCAAGCAAGTGAAAGCTCAAATGAAAGAATTGATTGAATACTTCCTTTTCAGGCACTTTATTCGCTGCAGTACATCAGTGTGTTCAGCATTTGTCTGAAATATTGTTGAACCACAAAGAAGTTGTTCAACTGCAGCAGAGGATGCTGGACTCCAGGAGCTGATCACACACCACATCCCTGCACATAGGAGCTCAGGTCCTGGTTCTCACAGTGACGTTTCCAGGCCACCCTGAAACACAGCCGAGTCGTTTATTCCTCCACATGTGAAGGTTAAAGCAGTGAGTCCATCACAGTCTCATCACATGTTCAGGACTTACCAGGCTCTGACGCCTTGAGGATCCTTCACCACACGCTTGGCACAGTTGATCGCTGCACCAACGTCGTCACTCAGAAGCTCTGAAATTGAATTTGGTGGATCATTATTAATTTACATCCATGTGCTGAAAGTCAAAGAACCAGGTATGTTTTAGTGGGAGGTGTAAATGCAGGGATTCTTCACTGACCGCTGCATTTGATGTTGCAGCCGTTGCTTGTAGGGGAGCCGTCCTCGCACCAATAGCGGCTGTTGATCTGGAAGATGCCGTAGTCTGTGGAGCCGGGTCCGTTGTAGTTGGTGGCTCCGGTGTCATAGCTGGACTCCCACTGAGACAGGCACACCCCTGCAGAATGAGAGTATCGCACTGGGCATCAAAGACTTGTTTGGCAAGTCTGGTGTTCATCATCATTTGAAGTCTCTCAGCCTCTGAGTCTGGTTCACTGCTGGAAAGTCCTCCTAAAGTTTTAATCTCTGAAATGAGTTAGTTGTGTCTCACACTGAATCGTGGCTTAAATTCAGCTGGTTGAGAGGAGTCATTAACACAAACGCCTCTCAGACAACATGAGGCCTACATGTGATATATCATTCTGTTGTTTGTTTAGAGCTATTTGTACTCACAGTCAGCCAGGGTGACGCCTCGGTACCCGTCCATCCCATATTTCTTCAACACTCGGGCCCATTCGCAGCGCTCAAACACTTTGGCACTGCTCACAGCCAGCAGCAGCAGGAACACCAGACTCCTCATGACCATCTCTGCAGAGCTTTCTCTAAAGAAACCAAAGTAAAGAAAACCTGTGATGAACAGTGTAAAGCTGCAGGACTAATGTCTCCTCCTCAGCTCTGCCTCCTTTAATACTGCAGGCTCCGCCCTTTGGTCACAGCTGAAACAGAACCTGCACTCAACTCCAAACAAGACGCAGCCGTGGAAAGGTTCAGTTCTCTCTCATAGACTGTTGAAGGATCATTCAAACCTGAAGAAAGAGTTCTGGACTCAAGACAATTCACAGAGTTTCACAGGGAAATGAAGGAAATACATTAAAACAAAGACAATAAAGATTCTTCATCTGATGTGGTTATGATGTTTAAATACAACAGGTTAATTGTTCAATGGACAGCCTGAGCAAATAATGCTGTTTCCATTTTTTGAAACATCTTAACCATTTTAGACACGGTGAATTAAAGTAGAGTACTCATTGTGTGTGTTAGTTTGGCCACATTTTGTATTGTTCATTGCTGTCTGTTTTTGTTTGTCTTGTTCTAAGTTGTGAAAAAAATAAAAACTTGAATTACAAAAAAATACAGTACAGAGCTGACCAATAACTGATGACCAAAATGGCAAAATATGTGTGTGTGTGTGTGTGTGTGTGTGTGTGTGTGTGTGTGTGTGTGTGTGTGTGTGAGTGCGCCTGTGCCCGTGTCCGTGCGTGCGCACCTGTCTGTCTGTCAATCTGTCATTTCCCAGCATCCTTGTATTCCCACAGCTGAGCAGCCACACTTAGAGGAGGAGGAGACTGGAGACTGACTGTGAAGCAGCTTTGTCTGGAACTCCAGCTACTAAGGTGTATGTCAGGTTCAGAGGTCATTCATGAACATGTTACTTGAAGTTGTTGTGTAACTCTCTCCTACTTGAGTTAATTTACTGTAAAAAAAACAATGTAAAAAAACATTGTCCTATTGTGTATGATATTTATATGAGAATATATAGAAAACCCCAGACCTAAACACAGAAAATCTCAATACAAAATCAGTTTCAAATATGTGAAACAATATGTTTTCCAGGAGCTTTTCCGTCTGTGCAAGATAGCCAGAGCCTTCCCAGTGAGCAGTACAGCATGTGAGCGAGCGACCTGGGTGTCCTCAGCATGTCCAAGCCTCTTCTTGGGAGAGTTTCAGCGCGGCTGACACTGTAGCTGAGGTGGATAAGTGTTCATTTCTACTTGAACACTTTTAAGGTTTGAGCACCTGTGGAAGCACCATTTGTAGTTGTGTCAATTAAATTATTGAACAAGTTTTGAGCACTTATGAAAGCAGAACGTGAACCTGTGTATTGTCCCAGGAGTTAAGCTGATGTATTTACATCACATCTGTAAATAGACAAAAAAGACAAACTATGCATTTACATAGTTTTACGTTGTTTCTTTTTTTGACTGAAAATGTGACGTACTGCACCTTTAAACGCTGGAGTTTCATCTCCTGACATGTGACGGCCGTCTGTCCAGCAGAACATGACTCTGATCGGCGAAATCAACCAGCTGCGTCTGGCCAGGACCCAGATCAAGGACTACAAGACTCAGGTCTCCACGTTCAGAAGGTCCAGCAGGCTCCGGCCCGCCTCGGATCAAGGAGCAGCGGGGGGGGCCGAAGGAGGACGACCTCTGACCCCGTCAGCTCGGGGATCGGCTGAAGAACCAGCCTCAGTTCTTTTCTCTTCGTCGTCATGCAGCAGCATCAGCTTTACAGTGAAATCAGAGTGGAAATGTGTTTCTAGATTGAAGTCCAAAGAGGCTGGGCTGATCAGGAAAACAGAAGAGTCGGCATGTCGTCAAACTTTTCATGAGAAAAATATGAAGACAAGTGATAAAGAATTTTTCCAAACACATGGTTGACTTGGTTTGTCTTTATGAATCATTAAACAGAAGACAAAACAGCATTAAACAGATGAGCTGTCAGACTGTGGAACCCCCCTGGTCTGATCAGGCTCTGAAAGCGAGAAGATATGAGAACAGTAAACAGGCTCAGATGTTTGCAGACATCTTGGCGGCGGCGAGCTTCAGGTCTCTGGAGTGAGCCTGGATGCGCTGGTGGAGCTTGTCCACGGCGGCGGACAGGGTGTTGTAGATGGCCTGGAGGGGACAGGAGGAAGGCGTCAGCGTGGGAACAGGAAGTGGCCTGCCACTGCTGCGGGAGGCCGCCGGTACCTGGGCTTTCTCCGTCTCCTCGCCGCAGACGTCCCTCAGGCTCTTGATCTCGGCCCTCAGCTGCTGCGTCTGGCCGGAGATCTTCTGGATCTTGTCGGCCATCTCCTCGCGCCTCTGGTGGATGTGGGTGCACTGGCTGAAAGAGCGGCTCGGGTCAGCGGGGGTGTGAGCGCGGTGGACGGCGTGCGGCGCGGAGGAGCGCAGGCCCGTACCCGAGCACCTCCTTCACGTGCTGCTCCTTCACCTCCTTCTTCTGCCGCCGGATGTTCAGCTTCATGTCCAGAGCTCGCTTCAGCTGGCCCTCCTCCACACACAGGTTCTTCAGCTCCTTCTGCAGCTTCACACGCACGCACGCATGCACGCACACACACACACACACACACACAACTGATAAACACAAGAAACTCATTTCCTTCAAAGAAAGCTGAGAAAAGAGCCACGCTCACACGCCTGCGTGTGTGTTTCAGTTTAACTATCCTTCCTAACCCTGTTGGAACCAGAGACCGGGAGACCATTTCCAGGACCAGGAGGTTGGTCCTGATCGCAATGACCACCTGGAGTAGGACGTGAATCTAGGATTTGTGGACCTGCGCTGACCCAAGAGGGGGTGGACAGAGGCATGTTGGGACGGACCGTTCCAAGTGACAGCCCGGACGACCCATGCTGTCTGACTGAAGGAGAAAGCAGCCAAGTGGTATCACATCTGTCACACTCGCCTCTCTAGGTTGAAGAGCTCCATACCTGGAGGAGAGGACACACCGGCCTCCTAACCTGAAGAGAGGACTGTGGGAAGTCAGTTGTCCACCGAGGCAGTTGAGTATCAACACTCATCACACCATTTTGTTTTAAACTGTTGCTTGTCTGAACATTGCTTATTTATTCATTAATTGATGTACTTATTTATTTATGTACTTGGAGACATGCTTGCAGACCATGCAGAAATGTAATTTTTGCAGGAATGTTAATTTTGTGGTCCTAAAATCTGTTTTTGGCCAAGAGGGGGATTTGTGGGAAATCTTACATTTTATTTGAGTGCTTGCTTGCTTACATATAGTCTAGTGGAAATGGACTATAATATGAATGCATATAATGTGGCTTGTAAAACTGCTTGTGTAGCTTTAATCATAACCGGACGAGCCCCCAGAAACTGGGGACTGACTGAGCCACGAGGCTGGGAGTGAGGATGGCAAGGTCTGATGATCAAGGTTTTGTCCACTGTCGGGACGTTACTGTTGTGTTTCTGTGTGTTTGTCTGCTGTGTTGTCCCATGTTTGAGGAGGATGGTAACGAGAACGATTTCACAAAACACTGTGTTGCTTCCATCATCTCCAGCTGCAATCTGATGTCAGCGTACATGCAGGCAGTATCAAAATAACATACTGTGTAGTGGAAGCCAAAATGACCTTTCACAGTAAATGTCTCTTCTTATATTAACTATGTTATGCATTGTATGACATACAACAATCATCGTGAGTTTCTTAAAATGAAATGGGGGCTGAGTTGTTGTGACAGCGCACGCTGGCACCGAGGAGTCCGAGCGGTGACGGGCGGTGCGGTGCTCACATGGAGCTTCGGAGCGGAGCAGAGCGGTGCTCACTGGGAACACAGCGCGCCCTGGGTTTTCATAACCCACCAACCCTACGTAAATTACACCTGTGAACTACGCTAAATGATCTAACCAAGTAACACTAATGCTAAAATGATGCTAATGCTAAAACAATGCTAATCTGATCATCGCTATGAAAAAGATGGCTCGCTCTGGTGGGTTCGCATCCCGGCTGTCCTCGTGACAGAAAAACAGAAACCCAAATAACCAATTCCTATTGATTGTGCAGTGTTTTGTTTCTTTTCTCTTCTGTTTTTTACAAATCAGCAAAACATTTGTGATTGTCTATCTAAACTCTCTGTGTTGTGCTGTGAGACTGAAGTGAAGTCAGCAGGCCAAGCAGCGAGCCTCAGCATATCCTGTCATGAACATTTAACAGTTTGTCAGGATTCTGCTCTGGCAGGCTAGGGGGCGGTCCCAGTCTCCCTGGGTCCTGCTGATTACTCATTACAGTCAGCTGGGGACCGCCACCCTGCCTGCCTATTTAAGCCTCTCCCAGCCACCTGGTCCGTGCTGGATCGTTATCTTCTCTGGTCTGCCGTGCTGCTGCGGAAGCGCTCTCCTGCCCAGCACGTCTCAGTGAGGGATTTTGCCTCGATCTTGCCTCGCCACGCCTCGACCTCGCCACGCCACACATCGACCTCGCCACGCCACGTCTCGACCTCGCCACACCACGCCACCCCACGACCTTGCCACAACCTCGCCTTAAGCCAACCTGCGGCACTGCAGCCAGGCTGCAGTCCTAGTGACTCTTTGCTCTGAATAAACCTTTGCACACCTCATCTTGCCTCTGTCTCTGCGCCTGGGTCGAACGGCACTCCCACCATGACAGAACGATCCGGCCAGACCCCCGACCCAGCAGAGAGTCGCCCCGCCACACCCAAGGAACGCTTGGATGCAGTCGAGGGCTACCTGCATCATCTGGGACAACAGATGAGTGAGTGTATGTCCATGGTGAATCAGTTGGCAAAAGCGGAATCAGCCCCGGGTGCATCTACTCCGCCATCGGGCCCCCCACCCTCGGTGACCAGTGGAGCGGCCTACGGCCAGCGTCGCATCATCTCTATTTCCTCTCCGTCAAGGTATGGGGGAGAGGTTGGAGGAGCCAGTGGTTTTCTGCTTCAATGTAAATTAGTTTTTGAACGGGCTCCGGAGGAGTTCCCCACTGATGCTTCCAAGATCTATTACTTGACAAACCTTCTTGACTCGCGGGCGCTAGCTTGGGCCCGAGCCATCATCGAGAGTGCTGCATTTGCTAACTACTCCTTCTCTCGTTTTTCATCTGAGTTTAAGAAGGCCTTCGACCACACTGAGGAAGAGGGATTTCTCCCGGCGGCTGCTGACGATGAGAACAGGAGGTCGTTCCATCGCGGATTACTCGGTGGACTTCCGGGTGGTGGCAGCCGCAAGTGGTTGGAATGACATAGCCCTGCGTGGGGTGTTCCTGTTTGGGCTACGTCCGGAGCTCCAGGCTGAACTGGCGCGCCGAGAGGATATAAGGACGCTGGATGACCTGATATCCCAAGCGGTTCGGCTGGACAACCGCACCCGGGAGGTCTGCCCTGGTAAGACGGTCTCAGCCCGCCCCAGAGCTCCGTCACTCACGGGTGAGCAGGATCCAGATGCCATGGAGGTCGGTCGTATCCAGCTAACCGGGTCGGAACGCCAGCGGAGGGTGAGTCTGGGACTGTGTTTCTACTGTGGGGAGTCCAGCCATGTCCGGAACAGGTGTCCCAATCGGCCAAAAGACATGGCCCGCCAGTGAAAGTAGGGGGCCTGGCGGGTCAGGAGGATCAAAGTCCCCTTAAGAAGCTTCTGTTGCCTGTCACTTTGTCATGGGGGTCAGTGGAGGTGCAATCCAAGGCTCTGGTGGACTCTGGAGCTGAAGGGAATTTTATCTCGGAGGGGCTGGCGCGGGGGCTGGGGGTCGACGTCAACGGGCATGCTCCAGCCAAACGGGTCCTCGGTGCTTCTGGAACCCAGGTTGCCATCGTTGAGTCCTGCACAGTTCCTGTTGCTCTGCTTTCCTCCGGTAACCACAGGGAGGAGATCAGTTTTTTTTTATTCTACCCCAGTCCATGGATGAGGTGATCCTTGGGTACCCCTGGCTGCAGCTCCACGACCCTCTCATCTCCTGGACCGGGGGAAGGGTGATCTCGTGGAGTACTCGCTGCCTGGCCAACTGCCTCCGGTCGGCGGCCTGTTCTCCATCTCTGCCCACCCGTCAGCCCACCATGGAGGCTGCTGATCTCTCCTTGGTGCCTCCGGTTTTCCATGACCTGGCTCCTGTGTTCAGTAAAACCAAGGCCTTGTCTTTACCCCCTCACAGGCCCTACGACTGTGCCATCGAACTGGTGAAGGGGGCGACCTTGCCGTCGGGGAGACTTTACAGCCTGTCGGGTCCCGAGAGGGAGGCCATGGAGGCCTACATCAAGGATGCCCTGAAGGCCGGGATCATCCGACCCTCCTCGTCACCCCTCGGGGCAGGCTTCTTCTTCGTCAGTAAGAAGGATGGCTCTCTTCGCCCGTGCATCGATTTCAGGCAGCTCGACAACATCACAGTCAAAGACAAATACTCGCTGCCCCTCATGGACTCAGCTTTCGAGCTGTTACAGGGAGCCATCATCTTTACCAAGCTGGACTTGCGCAATGCGTACCACCTGGTCCGCATTTGTGAGGAGGACGAGTGGCTGACGAGGTTCAAGACTCCGGTGGGGCATTTCGAGTACCTGGTCATGCCCTTCGGCCTCACCAATGCCCCAGCAGTGTTCCAACGTCTGATTAATGATGTGTTGAGAGACTTCCTGAACACTTTTGTTTTTGTGTACATTGACGACATCCTGATGTTCTCCAGATCTAAGGAGGAGCATGTCAACCACGTCCGGCAGGTGCTGCAGAGGCTCCTGGAGAACCAGCTGTATGTCAAGGCAGAGAAATGTGAATTCTTCTGTCTCCACTTCATTCCTGGGGTTCACCATCGCAGAGGGCTCGATCCAGGCGGATCCAGCTAAGGTCAAGGCGGTGGTGGACTGGCCTGAACCGCAAGCAACTGCAACGCTTCCTGGGCTTTGCGAACTTTTATAGGTGCTTCAGAGGCTACAGCCAGGTAGCACGCCCCCTCACCCAGCTCACATCCACTAAGTCCCGCTTCGCCTGGTCTGAGGAGGCTGGGAAGGCCTTCGCCAGACTCAAGGAGTGCTTCGGCAGTGCCCCCATCCTGAGACAGGTGGACCCAGCCCAGCAACTCATTGTGGAGGTGGATGCTCTGACGCTGGAGTCGGCGCTGTCCTTTCGCAAAGGTCACTGGACGATGGTAAGGTCCACCCCTGTGCTTTCTTTTCGAAGCGCCTGTCTCCCGCGGAGAGGAACTACAGCGTGGGGGACCGGGAGCTGCTGGCAGTCAAGTTGGCCTGGAGGAATGGCGGCACTGGCTGGAGGGGGCGAGGCAGCCGTTTGTGGTTTGGACTGACCACAAGAACCTGGAATACCTTCGATCTGCTAGGCGGTTGAACTCTCGGCAGGCCAGGTGGGCGTTGTTTTTTGACCGCTTCTCGTTCTCCATCACTTATCGCCCAGGCTCCCGGAACGTCAAGCCCGATGCCCTCTCTCGTCAATTCGCTGGTGAGGGAGAGAGGAGTAAGGAGACTACCATTATCCCGGTGGATTGTGTGGTGGGGGCATTGACCTGGCCCGTTATGGAACGGGTGCAGGAGGCATTGGTGGGTGAGCCGGATCCTGGGGGAGGTCCAGTCAACAGGACGTACGTTCCATCCAAGGTCCACGGTGAGGTGTTACACTGACTTCACTCATCCAAACTCGCCTGTCATCCTGGGGTCAGGAGAATGTTGTTCCACCTGCGCCGCGGATTTTGGTGGCCTGGTATGTGGAGGGACGTCAAGGATTGTCTGTTTTACTTTACTAAACAGATATTTATGTGAATAACAAACCAAAAGCACTGCTGCAAAAATAAAGGCCAGATTTATTGAAAAATACAAACATATTATTTGAGTATGACACAAAGAGCTAACTATGCACACCAAAGCATTTCCACACAATTATATACAACACTATAAAAAAATGATTAATAATAACTGAATAGCCGTGCTAAGAACATATAAAACTATTTACAACATTCAGAGTCCCAGACTCCATCACTCCTTGGTCCTCTTCTGCCGCATCTCTTGCATCCACTGGTCAAGTGGCACACCAGCATTCTGTGGGCAGGACACATGACCATAGTACTGGCTGTGCCCACTTTCCTTGGTGCGGGGCTGGTGACACTGGCCACATTTGTTTTCTTCAACCGTCCGTTTGTAAGCCCTGCGAGTGGGGGGAGGAGGAGGAAGAGGGCCAGCAGGTGCAATTGGTCCCGACGACCCCCTGGCAAATCGGTATTTTGGGAGAATGATGCCCTCCTTGGTGGTGGTACTTCCAGTCTGGGTGTACAGGAGCACACCTGGTTGGTCCTGAATGCATTTTATGTGCCTTTTCTGGACTCTCCAAATGTTCTGCATCCTCTCCTGGTCTAAGAGAGGCACACCAAGAAGGTCTCTGCCCTTCACACCCATCAGCTCGTTAAGCAGCCCCTCAATCATGATGATGGTCTGTGGCTCTCCTCTTGTCCGTCTTCTGCAGTGCAGGGCCAGGTCCTCTTTGGTGATCTGCTGGTCCACCAATTTATCAGTGAGGAACACCTTCTCTCCTCAGCTGCTCCCTCTTGGCCCTCCGCAGCAAGGAAACATCACCGCTGTCCCACTCAACGATGCAGCAGGACAGCTTGGCCATGAAGGTGGGGTACAGGGGATGTGCCTCATTTGTGCATCCAGACGCCAGCCGCCGCACGAAGTGGTAGATGTCAAGTTTTACAACCACATCTGGCCACCCACCAAACCTCTCTTTCAGCTTTGTCTGTTCTCCTTGCTGCGTGCAGCAGTCAGTGTCAACATAGAGGAGTGAGGAGGAGCCACTCCAGCATCACTGTAGCGCCGGATGAGCCCAGCAGCCATCATGTGGAGCCCAGGACCCTCCTGAGCAGTCAAGACACTGATGAGGATTTGGCCCACCTCATTACTCACTGATGAGAGCCACAGACCAGTCCCTCTGGCAATGCCAGACAGTTTTGTGGTGATCTATAATGACACAAAAGCCCATATACAGTGTTGTGATTTCAGATGGGACGAAGCACATTAGTATCACATTTCATCTTCATAAAAACCACAGCATTCAGAGTTCAGGTTGTGATGTAGTGTTGTCATATATGACTGAAAATAATAATTTCATATCGAAGGATGTCCATCGAAGTGATCTACCTTTTTGGTGGAGTCCATTTTCAGGATGGTGCCAAATGTGGACGTTATTGTGGTTTTAATGTGGTCCAGCCTGCTCAAAATGTCTGGCCCATACAGAGCCAACATCCAGCGGTGACTTGGTACTGCTACTGGCTCAGAGGCTCCTGGAATGTGACGGGGAGCAAGCTGGGCCGAGCTGCAAAGTCAGAGCATGCCCCAAGATATCGGCAGAGGCGCTTCAGCCACTCCTCGCTGTGGTTTTCTTTCAGCTGTTTAACCAAACGTGTGGGGCTGTTTCCCAGCGTCCTCTCCCTCAAAAACCTAATGACACGGATGTCACATGCAAATCTGTTAAAAGAAAGAGAAAGATAAACAAAAGAGACACACAGAATTAATAAACACAGCTAGTGATCAATCTGCTTTGATTCCAAACATTTATCAATCTGGTTTACTCACTTCTGCGTCAGGATCAGCCTGAACTCCAGCCTGTGAGCCATATCCAGATGGTCAAGGATGGTCTTGCTGGAGGAGATGTCATTTGTTTTGCACCCAACTGACTTGCATCTCAGAGTCTCTGTGATTAAAATGTAATAACTGTCAATATCCAAGACTTTGCGCGCTCTCTTGTGGACACCAGCACCTGTGAGCTGCTTTCTGCACACAGGGCAGTGCAGCCTCACTTTCCACAAGTGATGCGGCATCCACAGGAGGAGCTTGTGGGTGAAAAACCGCTCTGGAGTAGGAGCCTGATGGTAAATAAGAGCAGGCTCTGGTGGTGCGGACCACAACTCCAGGTCTACTCGCAGTCGCTGGTTTTTCCAGATGGCGGCTGAAATCCATCTCTGATCCTGAGCTGGTATCTTTTTTTTCATCTCCGCTGGCAGCCAGTAAAGCTCAGAACCTGGAGCTGTCTGTGCTTCTCCTGCTGGAGCGTGAACAGGGTCGGATGTGGAGAGCTCAGAGGGAGCAGTCGGAGGTGGAGCAGTCGGAGGTGGAGCAGATGGGACACACGCAGAGGTCGTAGCAGAGGATAGTGGGATTGGAGGAGCTGAGGATGAGGCTGATGCTTCCTCATTGTTTCAAGACAGCAATGTAAAGACAAAATAATGAGGATGCCATTATTACTTGAAGTTTTGTAAAACATCAATGGAAAGAAAATAACTGGAGCGAAAACTTCCTCAGCGCTCTCTCAGTCGCTGGTGGGATGGAGGTGGCAGAGGGCCGCTTTGCCACAGGTGAGGGAGGAAGAGACAGAGGAGAGACCGTCTGAATAAATGTCCTGGGACTGCGGGCAGGTGACTGTGCTCTGCTTGTCGTGGCACTTGCAGGGGTGCTGGAGGACACAGAAGAGCTGGAGGCCTGATGAGAGAGGGAGAGAGAACAGCTAAAAACATCATCCATTGAAATGAGCCGGACAACACCGTGCTGCTGCTACATTACCTCGCTGACATGTTTTCTCGCCAAACTCAGGTTTGGTGTAAAGGCAGCACCATGAGACGTGGCAAACCTTGACTTTGTAAACTGCAGAAAAAGTTTTGATAGTGTTTCCTTCAACATGTTTTCTCTAAATATTTTTGCAATTACCAACACCTGTAACATCATTAATATTTACCGATGCCAAAGTCAAAGGGGCTCTGGGAGCAGTCTGTCCAGATGCTGCTGCTGATGGACCTGGATGATCTGGAGCGCTGGGGGATGTGACCGGGACACTGCTGGAAGGCTGCAAGAGCACCGGGAAGGAAAAGGAATTCATTCATACACAATAAAACACCTGCACACATTCATTTCTCGAGATACCAACATACCTTATTTGCATGGAAACTGCAGCTACAAGTTTGCGTCTGGCCAAATAAAGACGATTGTCCCCTCCGCTGCATAGCTCTTTCGCTCCAGCTTCTCTTCACCCAAAGACACATGAAAACGTCTTTTCCTGTTCGAAACTCACCAAGCGCAGACCCTTCAGACTCTTGCTCTTGCTTCATTGTTGCTTTCATCCGTAATCCCAGTTACAAATGATGACCGAGGGCCTGCGGGAGGGGGGCTCAGGGGAGCCATCTTCTCCGTGCCACGTCAACATGGGAAACAGAGCGTTTTCACGGGTAGGGGAGGGGCTGCCTCTCTGAGCAGCACAGCAACGAGCAAAGCTCAAACAGGCAGGCATGAAGGAAAAAGAAAAAACGCTTTGGGGGTGTTTTTGGTGAGTACATAACTATATAACAAGGTTAAAACATAGAAAAAGTGAATTTTGCGTGATACAGCCCCATTTAAAGGTAGAAAAAAATAGTCCAAAATGTGGGAACATTTGCTTGTAACAAGCAAAGAAACGTTGTGGTGTAAGAAATGTTGACTTAATTAAGTGTTGTGCTTTCTTGATGAAGCTGACTTGAAGAATGTTTTAGTTAATTCCAGAATTTCAATGAGTGAAAAAAACAACACGACAGAGCTGGGACGCGAACCCACGAGCTCTCGGGTGAGAGGCGTACGCTCTACCACTAGACTATTACTCCAGACGGTAAAAAGGGACGGTTAAGAAGAGGGTACATCAGAAATCCATTGTAATCTATGCTTCACATGTGTTCCAGCACCTGAAACTCCACAGTGGTGTGAGTGAACAACGCCACACCACCTCCACTCTTCTTTTGTCTGTGTCTGTCAAGCATTTCATCCCCTTCAATGCCAAAATCACTTCTCCACAGCACTGTTTAACCAACTTTCTGATGTTGCTCTGAAATTCAAATGGCATTTGAAGTGACCTACAAACAACATGGTGTTTTCAAAGTTGGTGTAAGGGCCTCAGATATTGAGGTGGATCATTGATCATCTGTTACATGAACAACAATCCTCATTTGTACAGTTTGGACTGTGTGAGTTTCAATCAATTCACACGTCTTCCCTTTTCCCACAAGGGGGCGCCACCAGACCACAAGTCACGCTGATCTGAGACCGGGGGAGAGCTGTGTTTATTCTCCACATGGAAAGAGGGAAGTCTCCCAGTCACCCGAAAGCATTTCTACATTTCTCATATTTGGTCAGAAGAAAGCAGCTGCTTTCTGTGTGTGTGTGTGTGTGTGTGTGTGTGTGTGTGTGTGTGTGTGTGTGTGTGTGTGTGTGTGTGTGTGTGTGTGTGTGTGTGTGTGTGTGTGTGTGTGTGTGTGTGTGTGTGTGTGTGTGTGGACAACCAATGGAGAACATTTTGCAATAAATGAGGTGAAAAACATTTGTTCGGCTGCATCAATTTCAAGTTCTTGGCCAAGAGTCACAGACTCTCCTTCCTTCATCTTCAAGTCACACATCACAGAGCTGCACTGACGTATTTGTTGAAAAACCATCTGTACCTTCAGTCAGTGGAGAAAAAGCCAATCAGAGGAGAGGAGCTTTTGCATGCAACTTTTTTGAATCTGACACTTGGAGAACTTGGACACCTGCAATTGAATGATTTCTGAAGAGAATAAAACATCTGCAGGTACACAACTCACAATACACAGGTGCAAGTTTTGCTTTTAGAAGTGCTCCAAACTTGTTCAATCATTTCATTTACACAACTACAAATGGTGCTTCCACAGGTGCTGAATCCTTAAAAGTCTTCAAGTAGAAATCAAGACTTATCCACCTCAGCTAAATTGTCAGCCGTGCTGAAACTCTCCCAACAAGATGCTTGGACATGCTGAAGACAGCCAGGTCGCTCGCTCACATCATGTTCAGAATGAGAATCAGAATTCCTTTATTGTCATTGTTCAGAAGAATGCAATGAACTTGAGAACAGCAGCTGTCGTGGGCAGTGCAGACAAACAAAAGAGACAAAAGGACAAAATAGTGCAAGACAAAAATAGTGCAGAAACGGTATAAAATAAATAGACTAAAAGTTTGCGTGTCTTGCAATATAAATATAAATATATGACGCAGTTGGTGGTCACATGTTGTTCTTGTTCAGGGACTGGTTATGGTGCAGTATTCAGGGCAATGACAGCTGTAGGATAGAAGCTGTTTTTGAGTCTGTTTGTTTTTGTCTTTATTGCCCTGAAACGCCTCCCCGAGGGTAGGAGTTGGAAGAGGTGGTGGCTGGGGTGTGAGGAATCCCCGATGATGCTGCGGGCTCTCCTGAGGCAGCGGGTCTGATAGATCTCCTCCAGAGATGGAAGAGGGCAGCCAGTCAGCCTCTGGGCGGTGCTAATAATCCTCTGGAGCTGCTTCCTCTCCGCCACTGTACAGCGAGAGAACCACAAGCAGACGCCATGGCTGAGTACCGACTCCACCAGGCAGCGGTAGAAGGACACCAGGAGCTCAGTTCTTCAGTTATTCTTCCTGACAATCCTCAGGAAGTAGAGTCTCTGCTGTGCCTTCTTCAGAATGGATGTGGAGTTTGCAGTCCAAGTCAGGTCTTGGCTGATGTATGTGCCCAGGAACCTGAAGTCTTTCACTATCTCCAGCCTGTCCCCGCTGAGTGTGATGGGCTGTATGTCTGGTTTACACCTCCTGAAGTCGACGAGCAGTTCCTTTGTCTTGGAGGTGTTGAGGGTGAGGTTGTTGATGGTGCACCAGTCTGACAGTCGCTCCACCTCCATCCTGTAAGCAGTCTCATCTCCTCCAGAGATGAGACCCACCACCGTGGTGTCATCCGCCAACTTGATGAAAGTTGTTGCACTGCTTACCGGGACGGCTCTGGCAATGAAAAGCTCCTGAAAAACATAGTGTGTCACATATTTTCATTGATTTTTTTTTATGGAGATTTTCTATGTTTAGGTCTGGGCTTTTCTATGTATTCACATGTAAATATCATACACAATAGGACAGTCTATTTGTAAATGTTTTTTTTTTGTTTTTTTTTTACAGTAAATTAGCTCAAGTAGGAGAGAGTTACACAACAACTTCAAGTAACATGTTCATGAATGACCTCTGAACCTGACATACACCTTAGTAGCTGGAGTTCCAGACAAAGCTGCTTCACAGTCAGTCTCCAGTCTCCTCCTCCTCTAAGTGTGGCTGCTCAGCTGTGGGAATACAAGGATGCTGGAAAATGACAGATTGACAGACAGACAGGTGCGCACGCACGGACACGGGCACAGGCGCACTCACACACACACACACACACACACACACACACACACACACACACACACACACACACACACACACACACACACACACACACACATATTTTGCCATTTTGGTCATCAGTTATTGGTCAGCTCTGTACTGTATTTTTTTGAAACTCTGTGAATTGTCTTGAGTCCAGAACTCTTTCTTCAGGTTTGAATGATCCTTCAACAGTCTATGAGAGAGAACTGAACCTTTCCACAGCTGCGTCTTGTTTGGAGTTGAGTGCAGGTTCTGTTTCAGCTGTGACCAAAGGGCGGAGCCTGCAGTATTAAAGGAGGCAGAGCTGAGGAGGAGACATTAGTCCTGCAGCTTTACACTGTTCATCACAGGTTTTCTTTACTTTGGTTTCTTTAGAGAAAGCTCTGCAGAGATGGTCATGAGGAGTCTGGTGTTCCTGCTGCTGCTGCTGGCTGTGAGCAGTGCCAAAGTGTTTGAGCGCTGCGAATGGGCCCGAGTGTTGAAGAAATATGGGATGGACGGGTACCGAGGCGTCACCCTGGCTGACTGTGAGTACAAACAGCTCTAAACAAACAACAGAATGATATATCACATGTAGGCCTCATGTTGTCTGAGAGGCGTTTGTGTTAATGACTCCTCTCAACCAGCTGAATTTAAGCCACGATTCAGTGTGAGACACAACTAACTCATTTCAGAGATTAAAACTTTAGGAGGACTTTCCAGCAGTGAACCAGACTCAGAGGCTGAGAGACTTCAAATGATGATGAACACCAGACTTGCCAAACAAGTCTTTGATGCCCAGTGCGATACTTTCATTCTGCAGGGGTGTGCCTGTCTCAGTGGGAGTCCAGCTATGACACCAGAGCCACCAACTACAACGGACCCGGCTCCACAGACTACGGCATCTTCCAGATCAACAGCCGCTATTGGTGCGAGGACGGCTCCCCTACAAGCAACGGCTGCAACATCAAATGCAGCGGTCAGTGAAGAATCCCTGCATTTACACCTCCCACTAAAACATACCTGGTTCTTTGACTTTCAGCACATGGATGTAAATTAATAATGATCCACCAAATTCAATTTCAGAGCTTCTGAGTGACGACGTTGGTGCAGCGATCAACTGTGCCAAGCGTGTGGTGAAGGATCCTCAAGGCGTCAGAGCCTGGTAAGTCCTGAACATGTGATGAGACTGTGATGGACTCACTGCTTTAACCTTCACATGTGGAGGAATAAACGACTCGGCTGTGTTTCAGGGTGGCCTGGAAACGTCACTGTGAGAACCAGGACCTGAGCTCCTATGTGCAGGGATGTGGTGTGTGATCAGCTCCTGGAGTCCAGCATCCTCTGCTGCAGTTGAACAACTTCTTTGTGGTTCAACAATATTTCAGACAAATGCTGAACACACTGATGTACTGCAGCTAATAAAGTGCCTGAAAAGGAAGTATTCAATCAATTCTTTCATTTGAGCTTTCACTTGCTTGCATTTAAAAGTGACCCAGAGAATAGCTTGGAGTGTTGATTTTAGATCATTTCCGCTGAATCCCATTTCACCCCTTGGCCCTACCCCTCATTTTGCGCGTTCACGGGGAGGGGTAGGAGTGTCCCAATTGTCATGACGTAGGGGTAGGGCCAAGAAGGAGGGCCAGTCCTCCCTCCAAAAGGAGGTTCTCGAGAGGCACACTTCAAACGGAGGGGTATGATCTGGTGGCGAGGGGCGCTTGTTTCATCAGCCTGCACTGTCAGTGGCGGGCGGGGTTAGTTCACTTCCGCATTGGCAGGAGTGATCATTTCCACACCCGTGCATTCCAAAGGCAACAGACAATTATTTTCAATAAACTGGTTTCTTCAACACTGCCCGCCTGGAATGCGCGGGTGGGAAACCATCGCTCCCGCCAATGCGGAAGTGAACTAACCACACCCGCCACTGACGGTATAGGCAGACAAAACAAGCGCCCCTCTCCACAGATTTCACAGAAAGCCTTCCAAGATCGGCAAGATGGCAGCGTCCGCAACGAAAGAAGTTCATGAATGTCAGTGTTTTGTCTAAAGTTTTAAAAGGTAAAAACATTCTTCTTCGGCAAATAATTGTCGCACCTGCCTACGTTATCGGCAGCGGCGACTACTGATGACGTACGCGATTTTCGGAGGGGTTTACTTTGGGCACTCCGTTTCAAAGGGGTAGGGCTAGAAGGAGAAATGGGATTGGGCCTTAGTTTACTGGTTACATGAATGACTTAAATGGGTGAAAAAAAAAATACTGAGCTGCAGAACTCCAAATGCATGTTAAAGCTGCTGTTGTCTGATTTGGCCAATGGATCCAAACTTTATCAAGCCAGTTGGACCCGAGGCTTCAGAATGAGGTTTCTGTCAAATGTGTTTGTGACCTTGAAAGTACTTCATTGATCCATGGTTTAGGTACTACTTGACACTTGAACCATCCCATTCATGGTTAGCCTTGACTATGCACTCGGAGCTGCTGGGGGCCAGGTGGGATTCGAGTCTCAGAATTTGCCCTGTGTTTAGTTTTTCTCAGTCACTCTGGTGCCTTTGTCACATCGCATTTCACTTTTGCACAACAGTTCAACCTCCACAACATTCAGCCATTTACACACATCGTGGTCGCAGTTTGTCATTCTCACAAATCAGATACTTCTGGACATGCATCACATGCTTTTCATACAACTCTGGCATGTAATGTGGTCATTTGCTCATGTCAGTCAAAATGAACTATACTTGGGAATGCTGGAGTCATTCTCTATAAAACTAACAGTCATTTCATTGCTTGAGTTGTTAGATGCTAGAAAATGTACTAGTCAAAATCGGTCAAGCAAATCTGACATTTTGAATGTTTTTCCTGAGTGTCTCTTAAATCAAGCTATTCTCAGGTGAACTTCAGCTTCATTGATCAGGTGTGAGAAGCATTTTCTTATCAGTTGTAACAAGTCACTTTTCCATTGTCACTCAGCTGAATCCCATCAACCTTCACTTGACAAGCGTGTCAGACCCAAGCAGGACAGTGTGGATCATTTCTCCAACACTAACACAGAAATGGAAGGTCAGCCGCATGGAAAAGGGCTGAGGATGGGGAAGAGGACCAAACAGAGGAAGGAGATTGTCAGTACATCCCTGGTGAAATTAGGGCTCCACTTGTGGATCATGCTGTGCATCACGGCCTCATGATGGCCGAGGCTGATGGAAGGATGCGGGCAAACGTTGGAAGAACCACTGTGAATGTAATTTTTCCAGAATTTGGTTGTGAGAACAGGTGTGTATAATGACAGGAACTCAGCACCAAACAATCTGCTTTGAACTACTTTCATTGAGTCATACATGAAGCTTACGGAATGTGTCACTTTTTACATTTTCAATTTAGACTCACAGCTTCACTGCAGCTCAGATTTAGTTTACTGGAGTGTACTGTAGACATTCAGGGATTTCAGCACCGCCTTCTGGCTTTCAGAACGTGTCACATAGAATGAAAGTTACTAATGTAACTATGGTTCTATGAATCCCGGATGACCGCCAGAGCACTCTGTCACTCAGAATCTTCATGATCAGTCAAGGTGATTCTGTAGGAACCGAACCTGAGGTGACACTGGAGCTTATAACCTTTCTAGGGTCATGCACAAGGTCACCAGTGACGTTGTGGGTACACATACTAGAACTTCACATGTGTGAAGGGAACATTCAGAGCTTTCAGCATCTCCTTTTGGCAGTCATCCGGAATTAATACAACCATTGTTGCATTCTTTTTTTTACCAACATCAAAAGCCGTTACATCTGGAGTCTTGATTTAAAAAAAACCCCTAACATGGCAGTATTGCATTACTTCAGTTATTTTGTCAGCTATTTTATTTCGTCCTTCAGGAGAGCAGAATATTTGTTGCATGGTGAATGTGCGATTTTTAGATGTCTGTATTCAGAAAATTATGATGAAGGCTACCATTATTGATCACTAAAGGAGGTTGGACTGGTATCAGTACTGGATTGGTATCAGTATCAGATTGGTATTGGAATTGGCTAATACTCAATTTCATGCTACCGGCATGGGACATGAAGACATGAAAAGGTGGTATCAAGCCATCCCTAATACCCCACCCTCACCTCAGAGTCTGCAGACTACAGAGTGGACTCTCCAGAAAACCACACAGCTGCTCAGCTCCTGAATCCTGCAGCTTGTTGTTACTCAGGTCCAGATGTTTCAGGAGGGAGGGCTTCAGAGCTGAGACCACAGAAGAACAGCTGATCTCACGTCATCATGTTGTTTCCCTGCAGGAACTAGAGCCCTGAAGAGGAAGCGCGTCTTCCCTCGGGACCGAGTGCTTCAGGCGGGAGGCAAGGCCACATTTTGCTGCGTGGTGCCGGCGGCTCAGAGTTTTGACCAAATGTATCTGAGCGGCTACGGAGGAGCTGAGATGAACACCTCTGAGATCAGCGATCAGACGTACGGCCTGACTCTGCTGCTGAAGCAGCCGTCAGAGGTCTGCGTCGACGTCAAGTGCCAAACAAACACCACTTCCTACGGAGCTTGTACTTATATCGGCTGTGAGTATGACGGATTCGGTCTGTTCTTCAGTCCACATGTTCGCTCCAGACGCTCTGACAGCTTCAGCTGTGAACTCCAGGAACGCCAGCTTGACATGGACCTGGACTGTGGAGCAGTACAAAGACCTCAATATAACATGCCAAACACTCATCAATCACGCTGAAACAGTGAGTGGATGATGGAAGGCTCCTCTGTGAAGCTCCTGTTTGAACCTGAATATCTTTATGATTTTCTGCATTGTGTCTCAAGGTTGAAAGCGTTGGAATGGGCCTTAAGGTTGCGGTTTTAAAGGAGCTGATCCCTCACTGGAGGTACAGTGTGAGGGTACGATGTGGAACAGCTCAGCACTTCTGGAGGTGGGGGGACTGGAGCAGAGACTTGGTCTTTCACACCAGAGGTGATGGTGAGTGCTGCACAGAGAGACAGGAGTGCTTTACGTCAACGAGAGTTTAACAGGAAGTGATGATCTGTTGGTCCCACAGTTCCAGAGGCTCTGAATGTGTGGATGCAGATGAAGGAAAACCACACACTGGTTATGTGGAAAGTGAGTCACATGACACTCACACACCTTCATGTTTTTAATGGTCAGATTCATACAATGATAATAGTCTGGAAAAGAAGTGTGGCTTTACAGACTTCAATTCATAACAGGAGAAATAGAAAAAAGTTATCTTGTTACTGCAGTATTACAGTTTTAGTGTCAAGATCTGAATCTCAGACTGAGTTCTGAATGGTGAAGTGTGTTTTGTGTGCAGAAGCTGCTGGCCAATCAGAGCCAAGGAGAGATCCTGGACTACGAAGTGACCTGGACTAAAAGCAGAGAGGAAGAGTGGCAGATCAGGAGCGAAGTGGCAAACAGCAGTGAGAGTGTGACTCTGAGCCTGAACCCCGGGGAGGAGCACATGGTGACGGTCAGAGCCAGAAACACACATGGAAGCTCTTCTCCATCAACCATCATCATCCCCAGCAGGGGTCCAGGTAGGACTGGTGGGGAGTGAAAATCTGATCTCAGACCAGACGACGAGGAGTTGAATTGTTGACATGTTTTCAGCTCATTTTCTAATGTTTGCTTGAGCTGCCAAAGCAGTGTTTTTACCGTGGGCAGTTTAACTTCAGGCTATCTTAGTTCTTTGATAAATATCTTTATTGAAAGGACTCCAAATGTTTGACAAAGAAAAAATGTAAGAAATGAAAGATATGGCAGAATTCAGTATAAATCACTCTTTCACGTTTCCTTGACTCAGAAGAATATTTTTTTTCTTCTCCAAATATAATCATATGGTATTTTATTGAATTCCTTGATGATATTTTTGGAAATGTGGCGTGACAAAGAGACATCCACACATCCAGATGTAGCTTTTGCTTTGTGGCAAATAAATGAAGGTGAGCGGAGCGTGTGTACCTGAAGAGGTGATGAAAAAACAAAACAAAACAAAACATTTTTTGTTAGTTGCCTTTCAGGTGAAGGGCAGGGTGAAATGAGGTTGTGCACACACAGTCGCGTCGCCCCCTAGTGGCCAGACTTAACAGCGTCCATCCCAGCAGGCTGGCTGCGTCGCTCACAGATGATGACGTCAGCTTTAAACAGGACATTCGTCGCCTGTATAACCGCCCTGTGCGCGTGGCTACGTTAAAGTGTCACCGCGCCTGTGAGCTGGAAACAGCGAGCAACCAGGGTTCGAGTCCTACAGGGACCCGCTTCTCAATATGTGCCTGAAGCACGATGGTCGTCCCAGTGTCTGTTTCTGGGGGGGACAGATGCCAGATGGCCATCAGTTAGCGAGCAAGTTACTTGCCAGATCGCCCAATAGCTTAGTTAGGTTTTTACTTTTCAAAACTAAACACATTCAACCACCTTCACTCACGCTCTTTATACACTTATGTACAACTGCTGCATTCTCACAAATCACAGCCTCACCTCTTTTAGTCATTTTCACACAATTTACATCCAAGACAATTAAAAAAAAACCTCATCACAGCCGATTGTCGCTTCACCCTGATGCTCTGTCCTGTGTCCGCTTCTTCTTCTTCTTCTTCTTCTTCTCATCGAAGCGTACTGCTGCCCTCTACAGGCACAGATCATTCATTGCTTCATATTTTCACATCAAGTCCAGACGAGTGAAGGAACTTTCAAACTGCTTCTACAGTCTTTTCAGCCTTCTGCTCAGCTCCAAACATGGATTCAAGGGAGAAAACAGACAGTCCCAACTCACAAAAAGCTCAATACTGCACTTGCTAATGCTTTCACCTAAATGTACACAGAAATATCCCCTTTAAAACCCCTTAAGCCCGAGCGCCCCCCAATTGGGGGCCTGACAGCAAACATTTCAGAGATTGTCTAATAATATGCATTATTTCTGACAGAATGTCATGATGCTTATCCTCAAATTAAACAGCAAAACCTGGGCTAACCCAACATTTCAGCCATTATTACACACCCCAAACACAGCTCAAACACGAACTAAATGAATTATGAACTATATTCGTGACCGTGTCAACCCACTCGCCGAAATATTGATAATAGCGCAATTTAACCTGATACAATTCACACAAACAGCCTCTCATATGAGAGCTGAGACTCCGCTGATTACAACCATAGCACTCAAAGCCCTCTAAAACCACAGAATCCGCCACAAAATGCCACAGAACAGCCAACAGCAAGATCGCTTTTTCAAACTGTGATAAAAAAAAAATCGCCTCTTACCTGGACATTTGGCCGGATGTAGTCCAAGTCATGCATTTATTGTCCATCGGGGTTGCTTAGCATAGCTACCTAGCATTCTCTGAGCAGCTGTGGAGCTGAGCGCCTGTATAACAGAGGAGGCTAGGGCCGAAGGAGGACGACCTCTGACCCCGTCAGCTCGGGGATCGGCTGAAGAACCAGCCTCAGTTCTTTTCTCTTCGTCGTCATGCAGCAGCATCAGCTTTACAGTGAAATCAGAGTGGAAATGTGTTTCTAGATTGAAGTCCAAAGAGGCGGGGCTGATCAGGAAAACAGAAGAGTCGGCATGTCGTCAAACTTTTCATGAGAAAAATATGAAGACAAGTGATAAAGAATTTTTCCAAACACATGGTTGACTTGGTTTGTCTTTATGAATCATTAAACAGAAGACAAAACAGCATGAAACAGATGAGCTGTCAGACTGTGGAACCCCCCTGGTCTGATCAGGCTCTGAAAGTGAGAAGATATGAGAACAGTAAACAGGCTCAGATGTTTGCAGACATCTTGGCGGCGGCGAGCTTCAGGTCTCTGGAGTGAGCCTGGATGCGCTGGTGGAGCTTGTCCACGGCAGCGGACAGGGTGTTGTAGATGGCCTGGAGGGGACAGGAGGAAGGCGTCAGCGTGGGAACAGGAAGTGGCCTGCCGCTGCTGCGGGAGGCCGCCGGTACCTGGGCTTTCTCCGTCTCCTCGCCGCAGACGTCCCTCAGGCTCTTGATCTCGGCCCTCAGCTGCTGCGTCTGGCCGGAGATCTTCTGGATCTTGTCGGCCATCTCCTCGCGCCTCTGGTGGATGTGGGTGCACTGGCTGAAAGAGCGGCTCGGGTCAGCGGGGGTGTGAGCGCGGTGGACGGCGTGCGGCGCGGAGGAGCGCAGGCCCGTACCCGAGCACCTCCTTCACGTGCTGCTCCTTCACCTCCTTCTTCTGCCGCCGGATGTTCAGCTTCATGTCCAGAGCTCGCTTCAGCTGGCCCTCCTCCACACACAGGTTCTTCAGCTCCTTCTGCAGCTTCACACACGCACACGCACGCACAAACACACACACACACACACACACACACACACACACACACACACACACACACACACACACACACACACACACACAACTGATAAACACAAGAAACTAATTTCCTTCAAAGAAAGCTGAGAAAAGAGCCACGCTCACACGCCTGCGTGTGTGTTTCAGTTTAACTATCCTTCCTAACCCTGCTGGAACCAGAGACCGGGAGACCATTTCCAGGACCAGGAGGTTGGTCCTGATGGCAATGACCACCTGGAGTAGGACGTGAATCTAGGATTTGTGGACCTGCGCTGACCCAAGAGGGGGTGGACAGAGGCATGTTGGGACGGACCGTTCCAAGTGACAGCCCGGACGACCCATGCTGTCTGACTGAAGGAGAAAGCAGCCAAGTGGTATCACATCTGTCACACTCGCCTCTCTAGGTTGAAGAGCTCCATACCTGGAGGAGAGGACACACCGGCCTCCTAACCTGAAGAGAGGACTGTGGGAAGTCAGTTGTCCACCGAGGCAGTTGAGTATCAACACTCATCTCACCATTTTGTTTTAAACTGTTGCTTGTCTGAACATTGCTTTATTTATTCATTAATTGATGTACTTATTTATTTATGTACTTGGAGACATGCTTGCAGACCATGCAGAAATGTATGTTTTGCAGGAATGTTAATTTTGTGGTCCTAAAATCTGTTTTTGGCCAAGAGGGGGATTTGTGGGAAATCTTACATTTTATTTGAGTGCTTGCTTGCTTACATATAGTCTAGTGGAAATGGACTATAATATGAATGCATATAATGTGGCTTGTAAAACTGCTTGTGTAGCTTTAATCATAACCGGACGAGCCCCCAGAAACTGGGGACTGACTGAGCCACGAGGCTGGGAGTGAGGATGGCAAGGTCTGATGATCAAGGTTTTGTCCACTGTAGGGACGTTACTGTTGTGTTTCTGTGTGTTTGTCTGCTGTGTTGTCCCATGTTTGAGGAGGATGGTAACTAGAACAATTTCACAAAACACTGTGTTGCTTCCATCATCTCCAGCTGCAATCTGATGTCAGCGTACATGCAGGCAGTATCAAAATAACATACTGTGTAGTGGAAGCCAAAATGACCTTTCACAGTAAATGTCTCTTCTTATATTAACTATGTTATGCATTGTATGACATATAACAATCATCGTGAATTTCTTCAAATGAAATTAAGCATATTTTACCACAGAAAATGGACAGAAACAATAAGATCAGAGGGTGTTTAAGATTGTGGTTACGAGTGTCATTCAGTGTTCAGTGAACCTTCACAAAGCAATCAGGAAGCAGCCATGAGCAGTCAGTCCCGCTCTCTCACCAGCACTCTGAAACATGTCCGCAGAAAAAAGGGATCTGCATCCAGAGCTTCTCAGGTTTACAGTCAGGCCCTCCTGAAGACACACACTCACACTGCAAAAAGGATTTCTAAGAAAGTAAAAATAATCTTATTTCAGGGATATTGTTCTTATTTTTTTGTCTAAAAAGTCAAATAATCTTGACAAGCAAGTTTTGTTCTAGAAAATTATTCTTGTTTTAAGAAAGTATATCTAACATTTTCTCAATAAGACACTACAGCTAATATTGAGCTAGAATTACTAGTAATAAGCTACAACAATGGTATACATGAAATGCGTTGGATGCCATCATCCAGCCAATCACGAAATTCAAATGTAGTAAAGCTGTTCAACCACTTCGGTTTTTGTCACAAAAATAGGATTTTAAACAAGTTTGCACTAAATTGTAAAAGTAATGTCAGAAACGAGTAGACATCAATATAAAACATGCATTTATACAGTTTACCAGCAAAAAAAAAAAGTGATTTTAAGTAAATATTTCTTACACGACAAAGTTTCTTTGCTTGTTAGAAGCAAATTTTCTTACATTTTAGACTCTTTTTCTAGTTTTAAGACACATTATGGTCTTAAAGTGGCTAGATTTATAGTCGAGTTTAAAGAATTCTAGCCAAGTAAATTGTGCTTACCCCATCAGCAGATATTTTTGCTCAAAACAAGAAAATTGGCCCAGATTTAAGAATATTTAGCTTGTTTCTAGGAGGGCGTTATTAAGGAGGAGTGACAGTGGAGCAGAGCTGGACTACTCTCTCTGATCAGAGCTGATAATATATGAAGTGTATCCTCCAGACAAATACAAACTGACCATTTCTAAGTACTGTGAATACTATCACTACCAGCGGAAGTGAAAGATCTTACTTTGCGAAGTCCAGATAAGCCATGTGGCCGTGGTAGAAGCCGGGCTTCTTCTCTTTCCATGAGGTGATGTTTTTCACAACACGAATCTGGAGATGACAGATTAAAACAAGCTTAATGTGGAAAAGAGTAGCTGCAGTTTGGTGCTTGAGATGAATGTAAAAGTTCTGAAGTCACTGAAAGCTTCTACCAGATTGACATTTCAGTGAGACCGAGTCAGCTCAGCTGTCTTTCCCCAAAGGAAACAGAAAGCAATGTGGGCCCAACAGTGACTGAGGAGGACTTCTGTAGACAAATTAAAGTTTTCCAGATCAGTGATGTTCAAAAACAGAGAGTTGAGCGCTGTGTATCCAGGCAGTCAAGTTTAAGACTAATAATACTGGCTCACAGTCGCACATCTCAACAAACCAGTCCAAGCTATAAACAACAAATGAGAGGTTATTTGATTGTCATTATAAAATTAAAAAAATGAAAATTCAAAGTTCTCTCTCAGGGTCAAGAAGGGATAAAAGCCGGCTGAATTTCAGTTTGTGTTTCTAGAGTTTTGGGAGATTGGTTGGCATCGCTGGGCGGAGTGCGGTCGCAGCTTCCTGGACGGTGGAGGGAAGACTGGAGCACAGTGAGAGCAGGACAGGTCGTCCCCCCACTGCTGGGGTCCACGGCTGCAGCAGGCCGGCTGCTCCTCGGCATGGCTCTATTCCAGACACATGATCGGTTCAGCAGGGAGCAGCTCTTTGTCATTATCCGTCAAAACATTGAAATATGGAATCTATCCAAAAGCTTATTGGCCGTGTTTCATATGTCTATGGAGGAAAAGTTATTTAGTGATCAGTATCTACGGTATATAGTTTTATTACCCAGCCCTACTCAGGGCGTGGTTAAAGCTTTGTCATCTGAAAGCAGAACTTTTCTGAAGCAGCACAGCAGCGTGCAGCCACGCCAGAGAATGTGTTATTGAACCCTTTGTCTCTGCTGCATCAGAAGCACCAGGGTGAATGGAAACCAGCTGGTGTGGGAGCTGGAGTCCTGCTTGTCCTGCTCGCTCACCTGGTCCTGCAGAGAGAGGACAGGGTTGTTTGGGGAGATGTTGACGTGCAGGACGTGGAACTGGTTTTTCCTGCAGAGGTCGTAGGCGATGTTGGTGAAGGACGTGCTGGCCGTCTGGGGCACTCTGTTGTAAATGATGACCGTGTTGTCTCCTCTGGCCGGCGGCGGCTGGTCCTCACCGACACGCCGCTCAGTCTCAGCCACCTCTGGCTTGAGGAGGACGCTCTCTGAGAGGGACGGAGAGCAGGACATGTGAGGACTCCTCAGAGACTGATGGCAGACACCATTATATTCTTGAAGAAAGTTGTGACTAGCGTTTTGAAATGGTAACAAATTTAGCAGGAAGGTTATTATTAATAAACCGCCTCCCCCTATATCACTGCTGGCCAGTTAGCTGTTAATCATGTCAGTAAAAAGTTGAATTGACGTTTGTCTCATGGTACATGGCAGAAGCGGACCCCCCTGGGAGATGTCTGCCTGGATCTACTGAGAAGCTCCCGGGAGGCCCAGAATCAGACTCCTCGCTGCGATCAGGTGTGGTGAAGCAGGACCGAAGTTCTCCAGACCGAACACCAGCCGCTGTGTTTCTGCGACGCCTCTCAGAACGACTGCTCCACGGCCGGGAGCGTCTCACCGAGCTTCGCTCTCCACTCGTCCAGTTTCTGGATCTGCTTCTCGATCAGCATCACGGACACCCCGAACACCAGGACCGCCAGGAGGAGCAGAACAAAACAACATCAACCAGCATGTTACACCAACGCTGTTTGTGTCCATATGGGAAGAGCATCTGTTATTTCCTGACAGGGTCCCTCATGCATTCTGCTCAACACTTATGCAGCTGAAGTCAATGTCCAAAAATCTGATTTAGAAAAACAAAGCTGGAGTAAAGCAAAAGTAATCCGTCCGCCAAGCAGACGAGCCCGTTGTCTCTGTGACCGCCGCATCGCTGTGAGTCAGCCGCCGGTCGCTGGGCTGGTTTGGACGGTCCTCAGGGAGCACACTGTCACAGATGGAGTGTCCTAACAGGAGAGAGGGCACAGGTTCTATCTTCATCCTCATGTTAGCCATCTTCTAAAGCCACAGAGGAAACCTTCCCCATAAAAGGCAGCAGTTCCTTTAAATTCTCTCCAGTGCTCATGTGTTCCATGTGAATGTAAGATACCAAGAGCTGTTGTTGACATCATTTCTCTATGGACGCAGAGACTATTACAACATTTTGGGGGCCTGTTTACATGACAACGGTGCAGGTCCTGGAGCAGGTCCTGCTTTTGACACCTCTATAGAATGAAGTCCAGGTTAGTCCTAGTGGCTCACATCTCATTCACAACCTCTTATTTTTTTGCTGGCTCATACCCAACTGCATCCACATAAATTGTGTTTTAGAAAAAATATGTTGTCACAAAATTATTATTGGTCTCACGGAAACTTATATAATAATAATAATAACAAAGTCCCATAATAATAATAATAAACTCCCAGTCTTGCAAATGGCTGTAGCAAACACACAACTATGCAGCGATTTTCAAAAAGAAAAACTGCAATTTCAACAGGTCTGCGTGGTCTGAATCATAGCCACGTTAATAGGGTTTTTAATAAACCAAACCGTTTGTAAATCCGTCAAGAATTCAGCAAGTTCAGTGTGTTATTGTCTGTGCAGGCTGCTCACCTTCCATCCACCACTGCAGAGGCTCCGGAGAAGCCCCCTCGGGAAGATGGCCGACCGCTGACGCTGCCGCCGAAACTCCAATGAGCCATCTGGCCTTTCTACATGTAAATCTATGGCCTGTGCCTCCAATTGAAATAATAATGATTAAAAAAAACAATAGACGATGCGGGGTGAAGAGCAGGAAGTGAGTTTTTTTCAATCGTCCAATCAGCTTTCTCTGACGCCACGTTGATTTGCATATTTCCCGTCATGCACTTGAAAAAGTCGGAAATAATCGGTCGTGGTCTGATCAGGACCGGAGTGGATCTGAATCCTTTGTGAGATCTATGTCAGAACCACCTCAGCAGCCTGTCGGGGGTCCTGTTGGTCGGGTTTGGGCTGACTTCCCATGTGGTCCCACCGGGAGTCACAGCCATCTCCATTATACGCTACTTAAATAGCGCTCAGTTACGTGACGTCACTGGGTTGAGCTGTCTGCTTGCTTTTCCTCGGTAGATCAGGTCTCCGCAGCACCAGCTTTTTCAGCCAATCTCCTTCTCTCCAGCCCAGAATTGCCCAGAATCGCCGACCCAATCCAGAGCAAGATTGTCCAGAATTTCTCACAGCAACCAATCGCGTATCTCCAGCCCCAGAATTTTTCAGGCAACCGACGTCTCTTCTGCCCACAATTGCCCAGAATCACCCACCCAATCCAGATCTGAGCACGTGGCTTCTCTCGACCAATCGATGTCCGGCTTATTACTAGCTCGCTAAATAACCAATGACAGGACTCGTATCAAGTCACGATGGACCCGCTGCCGGTGCGCTTCCTCCTCCTCAAACTCTGTGGACAAACACCGTGGCTTTGCACATCAAGGTAAGTTGATATCAACTTTCTTTTAGTCTTTTTCAATAAGCTACACATATTACACCGCTATGATCACAAGAAAGAAACGACCGTGGCATCGTGATGACTCTGGAGTTATTTCATTCGTTCATTCGTGTTATCCGTGCTTGTTGTTTTGATTGTGTTATTTAGTTGCTTGTTTTTTTCACTTCAGAATACGTATAGTTTTTTTCAGCTATTTTAGAACTATTTAAAGGGTTTTTTTTTGTTTTGTCACCATAGCCAGGTGAGTATTGTTTAATTATGCAATGTGCTAATTAACTTATATGAGTTTCTATATTTGACATTTTCTGAGAGTTTCTCTGAGCTCCAGAGACACATGTTTACCCTGACTTGACTGGAACTGCAATGACTGAAGTCCTTTTTTACTGCAGCTTCACTGTGCTGTCTTATTGGCAAAAATATCAGCTGAGAAATTTAACTGAAAAGCTTTTATTAATTTGCAGTGTCACCACAGCAAAGTCCCCCCCCCCACACACACAAAAAAAGAAATGAGAAAAAACACTGAGCACTACACATTAAAGACATAATATACATACAATATGATAGAATTTGTGCTTTTTAAACTTATGTACCTACAAATAATAATGACAGTAATATAACACATAACAGTAAGAGCTATTTCTCAGGCATAAACTCTCTGGACTTATTGGTGTGAAGTGTGCATCTATTCCTTCTTCCAAACAGAAGAAGCACAGAGCCATGGGGGATGAGGGGTGGATTTCCACCCTGCAAAGGTTTGCTGCTTCCAGCTTTTGGCTCTGAGGCAGGAAACAGAGCAGCACCACCAGAAGAAGTGGCCTGATCTTTATCTGAAGGTAAAGTTGGAAATAATCAGCTTAAGTGTGCACTTAAGAATAACCTTAATTTAAGAAAGTGTGAAGCATTATAAGATATCTTCAAATTGTATTGTAGACTGAGAATTGCCCTATGCAGGTGAGGAGACAATCATCTTTGTTTGGCCAGACGCAAACATGTAGCTGTGGTTTCCATGCACAGAAGGTGTTGTTAGTATCTCATGAAATGAATGCATGCAGGTGTTTTATTAATTTTCCTTCCCGGTGCTCTTGCAGCCTTCCAGCAGTGTCCCGGTCACTTCCCCCAGCGCTCCAGATCATCCAGGTCCGTCAACAGCAGCATCTGGACAGACTGCTCCCAGGCCCTCTTTGACTTTGGCATCAGTGAATATGAATGATGTTACAGGTGTTGGTCATGTCAAAAATATTTAGAGAAAACATGTTGACTATGCTGCACTGAACCCAAACCTGAGTTTGGCCAGAAAACATGTCTTCAAGGTAACGTAGCAGCAGCACGAACAGCCTCTCAGTCCAACATTTCAATGGGATTGTTGAAATGCTTCATAGTCACTGACAGTCTCACCATCCACTGTCATTCATTATGTTTTGAGCTGTTCTCTCTTCCTCTCTCATCAGGCCTGCAGCTCCTCTGTGTCCTCTGTCACATTCAGAACCACGACAAGCAGAGCACCGTCACCTGTCTGCAGTCCAGGACCTCATCAGCCTCATCCTCAGCTCCTCAAACCCCCCTGTCCTCTACAACCACCTCTGTGTCCATCTGCTCCACCTCCACTGCTCCCTCTGAGCTCTCCTCATCCGACCCTCTTCACGCTCCAGCAGCAGAAGCACAGCCTGCTCCAGGTTCTGAGCCTCACTGTTTCCCAGCAGAGATGAAAAAAATATACCAGCTCAGGACCAGAGATGGATTTCAGCCTCCATCTGGAAAAACCATCAACTGCAGTTAGACCTGTAGTTGTGGTCCACACCACCAGAGTCTGCTCTCATTTCTCACCAGTTTCCTGCTCCAGAGTGGTTTTTTTCACCCACAGGCTCCTCCCTTGGATGCTGGATCACTGTGGAAAGTGATTCTGCACTGGCCTGTATGCAGAAAGCAGCTCACAGGTGCCGGTGTCCACAAGAGAGCTCGGACAGTCCTGGATGTGTTCAGTGATTTTTTTTTTCATTTTCTTAATGGTGTTGTATGTAATTGTGTTGAAATACTTTGCTGTACATAGTTAGCTCATATATCTCTTTGTGTCATATACAAATGATATGTTTGTATTTTTCAATAAATCTGGCCTTTCTTTATGCAGCAGTGCTTTTGGTTTGTTATTCACATAAATATCTGTTTAGAAAGGGAAAACAGACAGACCTTTTTGTATTGTCAAGATAAAATGACATGTCAAGATCATGTATTTAAAATAGTAACTGATCAAATTTACCTTATTAAATAAAAGGGTATCATTACAACTAGAAAAGCTTTTTAAAGAAAGCCAATCTTCTTATATAGCTTTGTTAAGATCAGAGTTATAAAAGCTCTTTTAATGCAGGTCTGACCAGACAGCAACACATTTACAAAAGGTGAATAATATTTTCATGGCAAACTTAGTTTTATGTCAAAGTTTAACAATATCCTCTTCAAAGTAGTTCACATATTTGGGTCGTCAGCGGGGCTCAAACCAGCGACTTTTGGAGCCACATCTTCCCCATCAAACACACAGTCCCTGACAGATTTTCCCCATATATTTGAAATTTCAGGAAGAAATTGGATCTAAGTAGATCATAAAGGCAGTAAAAAGGCAAGCAAAAGTGAAAGAAGCTGTCAATTCTCCTTTATTCTCCTTTTTTTCCTTCTTCTTCTCCTTTTTCCTTCTCCCCCTTCTTCCCCCTCTTCTTCCCCTTCTTTTCCCTTCTTCCCCCTGGAGACAGACTATTGTTCCCCAGCTTCACAGCAACCAATCGCGTATCTGCATCCCCAGAATTTTTCAGCCAACCGACGTCTCTTCTGGCCTACATAGAGCACATGGCTTCTTTTTTTTTTTTTAAGTCAGGAACACAGCTGAAGGTTTAATAATGGGTTTGTTTTTGCGCGTGGGTGTGTGCATGTGTCTCTCTGTGTGTTTCCATCTTTCCTTACTGTTTCTGGTCATTCCTTTGTGTGTTTTTGACACTGTTTGTGTCACAAGATGCCACTGTTAACATTGTAGATTCGACTGAAAGAAAAAACCTAAACATACATCCTCCATATCAACAGTGTACCGACAAGAAGCCAAAGTTGATCTTTTGTTGTTGAACTGTACAATATTCAAGTTCAGAAAAAAGTGAATTCATCCAAGGAATTCCTTTTTGTCTTTGTTGCTGTGAACATAATATCCCGATAGATATTTTCAGTTCATTTTAACATATCGATTCATCAATAAATAATACTTCTGATCCTGCATAGAGAAATATTAATGACTCCCAACTAGTATTTAGACTCTGTATTGGGTTACACTGACCAGTTACCTAATAGCAGACTTTTTTTTTTTATGAACAAACAATACAGATAGACAGAGACATGCAACACGACAAGCCACACAACAGAAAACAGAGAGGAAGCAAAACTAAACAAAACAACAACAAAACAAAAAAAAAAAGAAACTAAACAACTAATGAGTAAGCTATTTGGTGTGTATGAAATGTGTGTGTGTGTGTGTGTGTGTGTGTGTGTGTGTGTGTGTGTGTGTGTGTGTGTGTGTATGATATGTGTGTGTGTGTGTGTGTGTGTGTGTGTGTGTGTGTGTGCATAACAGAAAAACATATGCGGTCCACCCCTTTTTTTCACATATAAATATATATAAAGATATACATACACATTCATACCCGCATACATACATACATTCACACATGTGCACAATACATACATACACAAACAATTGTAAGGAAAATAACACCCAAATAATCAAAACAACAATAATAACAGCAACAGAGCTCTGCCACCAAGAACAACCACAATATAACAACAACAATCACAACAATAACAACAACAATGATAACAACAATAGGAACAACAATAACAATAATAATGACAACAACAATCAATCACCATCACTGCTACCACAACACCGACACCACTGCACCCTCTGCCACCCCCAGTAATAATGATGACAACAACAACAACAACAATAACAACAATAACAATAACAACAACAACAATAAGTATGCTATGTGAGAGTGGTTTGCTGTGGGTCATGACTGCAGAAAGTTCATGAATGTTTGCCAGATGGGGTTGTGGGGGATATCAGAGGAGTTTGTATTTTCTAGAGAGATGTAGTCAATGAGGAGGTTTTTCCAGTCTGTAATATGTATGGAGTTCCGTGATTTCCAGTTCATGAGGAGAGGTTTCTTGGCAACAGCTAGCGCCACGAGAAGTCAACGGTTTGGTGTATGATCAAGTTTTGATGTCGATAGGTCTCCTAATAAACAGAGGGTGGGGGAAAGTGGGATGTGGCAGCCCATGATTTGTGACAGGATGTCTGTAATGTTTCTCCAGAAGTGGTGGACAGGTGTGCAGTGCCAGGTTGCATGAATGTAGGTATCTGTGCAGTTTTCTGTGCAGTGTGAACAGTTATCGGATGATGAGAAGCCCATTTTTCGCATTTTTTGTCCAGTCAGATGTGTTCTATGAATGATTTTGTATTGGATGAGTTGTAAGTTGGCATTTGTTGCCATGAAGAAAATGTTCTTGCAGATCTGGGGCCAGAAGTCGGCATCGGGAGCAATTGTGAGACCTGTTTGCCATTTTTCTGAAGGTATGGATGATATTGTATCGGTCTGTGAAATTAACTTGGATATTTTAGATCAGAGTTTTTTTGAAGAGGAGATATTAATGAGGGTAGAAGCTGAAGGGGGGAGGTCTAGGTTTATGTTTCTGTTTTTCATTGCTGATTGGATGGATGATGAAACCTGTAGGTATTGTAAAAACTGTTGGCTCCTGATGCCGAACTTCCGGACCAGGAGCGGGAATGGGACCAGGGTGTTATTGTTGAAGATGTGTTTGAGGTGAGTGATCCCGTGAATAGTTCGTGAATAGTGGTGAAAATGTGGTGCATTGAGTCCGCCTAATGTTTTTGTTTTCTGAAGTGTGGTCAGTTTTATTCTTGGGGGTTTATTTTTCCAATAGAATTTATTGATGGATGAATCAAGAGAGTGAAACCAGATGAGAGGTGGGTGAGTGGGGATCATTGAAAGGAGATAGTTACTTTTTGGGAGGATTGTCATCTTTATTGTTGCTATTCTGCCTAATAGTGATAGTGGTATGTTCATCCATCGTTGGAGATCATCGTTTATTGTGTTGAGTAATGGAGTGAAATTTCAAGTCATCAACTCTGACAGCCTGGGAGAAATATGGATTCCTAAGTAAGTGATGTGACTTACCAGCACCACGCCAGAAAAAGTGGCATGATCTTTATGTCAAGGTACGTTGGACATAATAACCAGCATTCAGTGTGCACTTATTAAGAATAAACTTAATTTAAAAAAGTGTGAGGCATTAAGATATATTCAGATTGTATTGTAGATTGAGAAATGCCCAATGCAGCGGAGGGGACAATCGTCTTTATTTGGCCAGACGCAAACTTGTAGCTGCGGTTTCCATGCAAATAAGGTATGTTGGTATCTCGAGAAATGAATGTGTGCAGGTGTTTTATTGTGTATGAATGAATTCCTTTTCCTTCCCGGTGCTCTTGCAGCCTTCCAGCAGTGTCCCGGTCACATCCCCCAGCGCTCCAGATCATCCAGGTCCATCAGCAGCAGCATCTGGACAGACTGCTCCCAGAGCCCCTTTGACTTTGGCATCGGTAAATATTAATGATGTTACAGGTGTTGGTAATTGCAAAAATATTTAGAGAAAACATGTTGAAGGAAACACTATCAAAACTTTTTCTGCAGTTTACAAAGTCAAGGTTTGCCACGTCTCATGGTGCTGCCTTTACACCAAACCTGAGTTTGGCGAGAAAACATGTCAGCGAGGTAATGTAGCAGCAGCACGGTGTTGTCCGGCTCATTTCAATGGATGATGTTTTTAGCTGTTCTCTCTCCCTCTCTCATCAGGCCTCCAGCTCTTCTGTGTCCTCCAGCACCCCTGCAAGTGCCACGACAAGCAGAGCACAGTCACCTGCCCGCAGTCCCAGGACATTTATTCAGACGGTCTCTCCTCTGTCTCTTCCTCCCTCACCTGTGGCAAAGCGGCCCTCTGCCACCTCCATCCCACCAGCGACTGAGAGAGCGCTGAGGAAGTTTTCACTCCAGTTATTTTCTTTCCATTGATGTTTTACAAAAGTCCTGTCCTCACCTGATGTGTCCAGCCCCAAGAGAGAAGACACAGCACCCAGAGCTATTTACCACATCACCAAATACAAAAATGGTTCAACGCTAACAAACTATCTTTGAACATCACTAAGACCAAATATATGATTTTCAGTTACAGAAGGACAGACGTTGACACAACACTGACAGTGGAAGGTATAGAGATCGAGAGAACAAACGAAATTAAGTTTTTAGGTGTACTGCTGGATGAACAACTAACATGGAAATCCCATATAGAGTACGTTAAAACTAAGATTTCTCAAACCATTGCTGTTCTGTACAAATTGAAAGAGTCACTTCACAATAATTCTTTGTTTCTGTTGTACAATTCATTGATTATACCATATCTGACCTACTGTGTTGAAGTCTGGGGAAATGCTTGTAAGACCTACATTGAACCACTCTTCCTCTTACAGAAACGAGCGATTCGTGTGGTGAATGGAAGTGGTTACAGGGACCCACTAACCCAATATTTATAAAATTGAAATCCTTAAAAATGAAAGAATTGGTAGAACTCAACCTTCTTAAAACAATGTATAAAGCTCACCGGAAAAAATTACCATTTAATTTACAGAATAGATTTGCAAAGCGAGACAGTCAATATAGATTAAGAGGCACTGAAGTTTTCAAACGACCGGAATCAAGAACCAAATTGAAAGAAAGATGCATCACAACAAAAGGAATCAATTTATGGAATAAACTTGACAGTGAAATTAAGAGGTCTCAGTCCATTCACATCTTCAAGAAATGTTTAAAAGCACAGTTATTGGGAGGGTACGACTCTGTTTTAAAGAATGGTCAAACTTAGAATGATTGTTTCTTTTGAAAATATTTCATTAAGGTTTTTTTTTTTTTTTTTCTTTTGTATTTACACTTGGGAAATGGTTGTATTTGATCTGCAATTATTTGTGAAATTTTCGTATTTATATTTTGATTAAGTGAAATGGTTGTATTGAATTGTGCTTTTTTTTTGTGATATGTTAACAAATCTTGACAAATTGTCATTTATTTTATGTTGATAGGGGCAGACATCATAAGTCTCACTTCTTTCTGTTCCTTTTCATTTCTTTCTTTTAAAAAAGAATGAAACAAATAAAATCAATCAATCAATCAAAAAATACATGGCATCATTTGACATGCTTTTTCTTTTTCCTGTCAATAATGATAACTTTTCATCAATAAGATTTGTGCGTATTCTTTTATTCAGACCACAATCCCCTGTTGTCTCGTCCGCAGCCCTGCCTTCCATCGCTGGATGGGAAGTTGATGAAGAGGAGGACCCAGAGCTGGAGTTTCTTCAATAGAAAAATCAATCACAATGCACACCAGCAACCAGGAACGTTTAAAAAGGAAACTCTGTAGCCGATGTATCCCCATGATGATCCACCATGGACATGTCACAAAATAAATACCGTGTTGGCCCAAATGTAGGCATTGTTTTTTTCCAAAAGTTGAATTCTCCAAATGGGGTCTCACTATCATCGAGGACCAGATTGTTGTTACACATCAGCGCCGCTAGATGGAGCCAAAATACCAGTGAGCAGGAAGCAAATGGAGAGTTCTGCAGTGATCTGATGAAAAATGGAGGAAGGTGACCATCTGGAACGAAGGGGCTGGAACGCTGGACAAGTGAGCAAACAACAGAGGAGAAGTTTAAACTGATGGTTCAACACAGCAGAGTCAACAAACAACTGCCAAGCAGCCAAGATATATTAGACTGAATTATTAATGCTCATGAAGTTGAATAGAACTTGAATTTGATGCTTATAAAGTTTTTTACATCATTAATGCAGTTGTTGAACCTTTGAGGAACTTATTTGTTGCTTATTCACTGAGTCACAGCCTCAGATTTTGAGAAAGGGAATGTAGTTTATTTAATACTGCAGGAATATTTCTTGATCTTTTGTTAAATTGATTGATAGACAGATGAAGGAAGGAGAGTCTGTGACTCTTGGCCAAGAACTTGAAATTGATGCAGGCGAACAAATGTTTTTCACCTCATTTATTGCAACACGTTCTCCATTGGTTGTCCACACACACACACACACACACACACACACACACACACACACACACACACACACACACACACACACACACACACACACACACACACACACACACACACAGAAAGCAGCTGCTTTCTTCTGACCAAATATGAGAAATGTAGAAATGCTTTCGGGTGACTGGGAGACTTCCCTCTTTCCATGTGGAGAATAAACACAGCTCTCCCCCGGTCTCAGATCAGCGTGACTTGTGGTCTGGTGGCGCCCCCTTGTGGGAAAAGGGAAGACGTGTGAATTGATTGAAACTCACACAGTCCAAACTGTACAAATGAGGATTGTTGTTCATGTAACAGATGATCAATGATCCACCTCAATATCTGAGGCCCTTACACCAACTTTGAAAACACCATGTTGTTTGTAGGTCACTTCAAATGCCATTTGAATTTCAGAGCAACATCAGAAAGTTGGTCAAACAGTGCTGTGGAGAAGTGATTTTGGCATTGAAGGGGATGAAATGCTTGACAGACACAGACAAAAGAAGAGTGGAGGTGGTGTGGCGTTGTTCACTCACACCACTGTGGAGTTTCAGGTGCTGGAACACATGTGAAGCATAGATTACAATGGATTTCTGATGTACCCTCTTCTTAACCGTCCCTTTTTACCGTCTGGAGTAATAGTCTAGTGGTAGAGCGTACGCCTCTCACCCGAGAGCTCGTGGGTTCGCGTCCCGGCTCTGTCCTGTTGTTTTTTTCACTCATTGAAATTCTGGAATTTACTAAAACATTCTTCAAGTCAGCTTCATCAAGAAAGCACAACACTTATTTTAAGTCAACATTTCTTACACCACAACGTTTCTTTGCTTGTTACAAGCAAATGTTCCCACATTTTGGACTATTTTTTTCTAGCTTTAAATGGGGCTGTATCATGCAAAATTCACTTTTTCTATGTTTTAACCTTGTTATATAGTTATGTACTCACCAAAAACACCCCCAAAGCGTTTTTTCTTTTTCCTTCATGCCTGCCTGTTTGAGCTTTGCTCGTTGCTGTGCTGCTCAGAGAGGCAGCCCCTCCCCTACCCGTGAAAACGCTCTGTTTCCCATGTTGACGTGGCACGGAGAAGATGGCTCCCCTGAGCCCCCCTCCCGCAGGCCCTCGGTCATCATTTGTAACTGGGATTACGGATGAAAGCAACAATGAAGCAAGAGCAAGAGTCTGAAGGGTCTGCGCTTGGTGAGTTTCTAACAGGAAAAGACGTTTTCGTGTGTCTTTGGGTGAAGAGAAGCTCGAGCAAAAGAGCTAAAGCTAGCCAGCGTTTTTGTTTTGAACGAGCAAAGCTCAAACAGGCAGGCATGAAGGAAAGAGAAAAAACGCTTTGGGGGTGTTTTTGGTGAGTTTTAGTTAATTAATTTTAGTTAATTCCAGAATTTCAATGAGTGAAAAAAACAACAGGACAGAGCCGGGACGCGAACCCACGAGCTCTCGGGTGAGAGGCGTACGCTCTACCACTAGACTATTACTCCAGACGGTAAAAAGGGACGGTTAAGAAGAGGGTACATCAGAAATCCATTGTAATCTATGCTTCACATGTGTTCCAGCACCTGAAACTCCACAGTGGTGTGAGTGAACAACGCCACACCACCTCCACTCTTCTTTTGTCTGTGTCTGTCAAGCATTTCATCCCCTTCAATGCCAAAATCACTTCTCCACAGCACTGTTTGACCAACTTTCTGATGTTGCTCTGAAATTCAAATGGCATTTGAAGTGACCTACAAACAACATGGTGTTTTCAAAGTTGGTGTAAGGGCCTCAGATATTGAGGTGGATCATTGATCATCTGTTACATTAACAACAATCCTCATTTGTACAGTTTGGACTGTGTGAGTTTCAATCAATTCACGCGTCTTCCCTTTTCCCACAAGGGGGCGCCACCAGACCACAAGTCACGCTGATCTGAGACCGGGGAGAGCTGTGTTTATTCTCCACATGGAAAGAGGGAAGTCTCCCAGTCACCCGAAAGCATTTCAACATTTCTCATATTTGGTCAGAAGAAAGCACAATGTGCTGCTTTGTGTGTGTGTGTGTGTGTGTGTGTGTGTGTGTGTGTGTGTGTGTGTGTGTGTGTGTGTGTGTGTGTGTGTTCTTGTATTTCTATCCTTGTTGGGGCCAAATGTCCCCACAAGGATAGCAAAACGTGGAACGACGTGCCTTGTGGGGACCTTTTTCCGGTCCTAAGTAGGAGAAACAGTGTTTTCTTGACCATGTTGTTGTTACTGAAAAAAGTAAAAGTGCAAAAACATTTCTTTAGGGTTAGGCTTTGTTGTGGTGTGGGTTAGGGTTAGGGTAAGGGTCAGGGTTAGGGGCTAGACATGAATGGGAGTCAATGGACGGTCCCCACAAGGATAGAAATACAAGACTGAGCGTGTGTGTGTGTGTGTGTGTGTGTGTGTGTGTGTGGACAACCAATGGAGAACGTGTTGCAATAAATGAGGTGAAAAACATTTGTTCGCCTGCATCAATTTCAAGTTCTTGGCCAAGAGTCACAGACTCTCCTTCCTTCATCTGTCTATCAATCAATTTAACAAAAGATCAAGAAATATTCCTGCAGTATTAAATAAACTACATTCCCTTTCTCAAAATCTGAGGCTGTGATTCAGTGAATAAGCAACAAATAAGTTCCTCAAAGGTTCAACAACTGCATTAATCATGTAAAAAACTTTATAAGCATCAAATTCAAGTTCTATTCAACTTCATGAGCATTAATAATTCAGTCTAATATATCTTGGCTGCTTGGCAGTTGTTTGTTGACTCTGCTGTGTTGAACCATCAGTTTAAACTTCTCCTCTGTTGTTTGCTCACTTGTCCAGCGTTCCAGCCCCTTCGTTCCACATGGTCACCTTCCTCCATTGTTCATCAGATCACTGCAGAACTCTCCATTTGCTTCCTGCTCACTGGTACTTTGGCTCCATCTAGCGGCGCTGATGTGTAACAACAATCTGGTCCTCGATGATAGTGAGACCCCATTTTGGAGAATTCAATTTTTGGGAAAAAAACAATGCCTACATCCTTCTGCTCCACAGTTTAGTAGGTGGAAAGAAAATATGCAGAAAATTGTAACATATGAAAAATTATTGGCGAGAGTTAATAATGACATGGATAAGTTTGTTGAATCCTGGGCTCAGATATTTGAAACATCTTAACCATTTTAGATACGGTGAATTAAAGTAGAGTACTCATTTTGTATGTTAGTTTGGCCACATTTTGTATTGTTCATTGCTGTCTGTTTTTGTTTGTCTTGTTCTAAGTTGTGAAAAAAATAAAAACTTGAATTACAAAAAAATACAGTCCAGAGCTGACCAATAACTGATGACCAAAATGGCAAAATATGTGGGCAGGCCCACAAACAATGGAAGAAGATACCAACATCAGAATGACATTTGTTACACATTTCAGAAAGTGAAGAATACATTTTGTGCCTCCTCTCAGGAGAAATAAAAAGCCAATGCAGAATTTTGAATTGTCTTTCCCAGATGGAATTAGAAACAAGAGCTTTGAAAGGCCGGTTACATAATTCGTCTCAGGATTCATATATTTCTTGCTCTTAAATCACATGAAATGTTATGTCTGTTGTGAGTTTTCCTACAATAATTGTACAATAAAACAATAAAAAAACATTTTATGAGTAACCTTATTGTCTTCAACATATTTTTATTTTCACAAAATGACATTTGAAAAATCGGGGTCGTCTTATAATCAGCATCGTACTATACGGTGCTCTCACTCAAGACTTTGGAACTTGTGAAACATATTTGGAAGGCAAAATGGAAGAAGTGTGTGTGTGCCTGTGTGTGCGTGTGCGTGTGTGTGTGCGTGTGTGTGTGTAACCTTCAGTGACTCTAAATTGTCTCTGTCAATCACCAATATATTTTATGTGAAAGGCTTTAAGTCTCACAAATCTCATTGTGTAAAAACAGGTGGAGACACATTTGTGGATATGAGTTGCTTTTGTTTGACGCTCCTTTCCAAATATAATGTCACTACACCATCACTCAAGGCAACTTGTTAGAAACTGTTTCTTCCAGCTGCGCAATATCGCTAAGCTCAGACCCATGGTGTCAAAGAACGAGCTTGAAATGATCCTTCATGCGTTCATATCCTCGCGGCTGGACGACTGCAGCAGCCTGTTCACTGCCTCAACCAGAAAGAGCTGCTCGTCTTCAGTACGTCCAAAACTCAGCTGCCAGGCTGCTGACCAGCGCCAACAGGAGGTCCCACATCACGCCTGTTTGAAAATCTCTCCACTGGCTCCCTGTTATTCCACAATGCATTAACAGACACATCTTCATCGCTTCATCTGCTTTCATCCCTGTAGAAAAAGACAAATGTGTTGTGAGCAACTGAGCTTCACAATTCCACAGCCACACAATGAAAGACCAACAATGCCAGTGTAGGGGCATTCCATCAAGAATGAGCCAAAACTACATCAAGAGATCGACACACATCTGTCCAAAATTGTTCCCAACAAACTGATACTGAACTACTAAATGACATGAACATTGGACTGATTGCAGGACTGCTGTAATATCCTATAGTTTCAGCTCATCAACTATGACATACAATCTAAAACACACAACGACAGAAACGTTTGAGTAACTTACTACAACAATGTTGACTCGGTCAACGTGGCAGCATCTGCAGAGTCAGAGGTAGAGTCCAGATGTTTGGAAGCTGCTGCTGAAGAGCTTTCCTCTAATGGATCATCGCCCTGCTCCAGATCCTCCTCCAGGTCCACAACACATCTCTCTGAAGGTCTCTTTACTGCTGTTGCTGAGGAACACAAAAGCTCTGCAGCGGATGGCCCAACACTAAATCCTTGCAGGACGCCGTGGCCTGGACACCTGTAAGCAGATAGAATCTTCACTACAGAAAGTCCACCCATGTGACACACAAAGACAGCCATAAATTACACTGCAAGTGAAAAGTATTACAACACAAAAATGATTCCAAATGATTCCACTTCATCACAAAGAACTGTAGTCAGGGTGGCTCCAGACCTGCTCCTCTCAAATGAGGCTGAAGAATCCTCAAGGATAGCTGTGTGCTCACAGAGGGGGTCTGCAGGGGGCCGGTCTGCCGTGAAACATCCCTGGATGCTGGAAACTGTGTGGATGCACCGCTTCGGCTGGCCTACAAAGAGAGGACAGAGCTGACACCAACATCTTCTCAAATATGGACTCACAACAGCTACCAGCAGGGCAACAATGAGGAAAACAAACAGACACAATTGTAAAAAGTGAAGGGTTACAAAGACTGTTTCACTCCCAGTGTAAATCATATTGTAACATAGCCAAAGCTTGTTCGTCCAATAAACGTCACCAGTGCAAAATGTGTATTGTATCAACCTTCCACTTATTTGCTGCTGTGACCTATAAGTGAGACTCCAAAGCCCTATTCACATGGCAGTATGAAGACCTCAGGACCAATGATGATTTGTAAGCATTGAGAAAGATGTTTGTGATCTTGAGCCCAATGCGCAAAGTGTGTCATTTGTAAAGTCAGAACACCGTAAATGACCTGTCATATTTCACCAAACACCAACGTGAGAATGTGCGTATCAGTGACTGGGGCTGGTCGTTGCCACCATAGACATAATAAAGAGTAGACCCCGCTTGGGGCGCTGCGCAACGAGAAATACGGCCGCCATCTTGGTCCGGTCCAGAGGCGCATACGCTCCAGTCATTTGTGTGGAGATTCAGCCGGAGCTCTGCTGTGACACCTGTGTGTGGGACGGTAGCGAGCAGGGCTCAAGGAATAACTTTTCACAGACAGGATTTAACGTTTTTTCAACATCACACCTGACTGTAGAGTCATTTGCAAACAGCTCGCTCATTAACAATTATAGCAACTTTTAGGAACAGATTTGCATTAACTTGAAAAATGAGAATGAGAGGTTCTAAGAAACTTTAAGGAATAAAATAGAATGAAAAAAGAAGAAAGTGAACTCTTGGATGATTTTGTGTTGATCTCCTGTTTCATTTTGCATATTTTCTAAAGACAGAAACGTGAGGAAGAAGTGAGAGATCGCTCTAAGGAGGGAGAATTTCCCAGCAAGAGACTCGTCTGTGCTGTATAGTGAGACTTCAGAGAGCAGGATTTCCACAGGACAGGACAAGGTTGTCCGCCTTAGAGATGGCGTTATTCCATCCATCTTTTTTTTTTTGTACATATAGTCAAAACAATATGACTATGTGCATAGGAACGAATAAAAAGCCAAAAGGCTTGTACAAATGCTGCTCCTGCACAAATTCAAAGCGAAAAAAAGAAATGACCATGTAAAAGTCGTACATAAGAAGATGACTTAAAATCCAGCACAAAAACAGAAAAAGAAAGAGAAAAGAAAAGAAAAAAAAGAGAAATCTTACAAAAATATAAACAAAGAATAAAAGAAAACAGACAATCTAAAGCAATTCCCATGTATGTCATGTGTTGTGTTTGGATTAGGTCAGATATTGCGATATTAAATTGTTCTTTAAGTTGCTTTTGTAGTTGAACATAGACGAAGCAGGGACAGGCACATTAATATAGATTGTCTCCCATTGGTGACAGAGAAATAACTGATTCCAGCGTTCACAATGATCACGACAGAGAGAATCTGTCCAAACAGATGATCTCCCCTACCCCCACCCCCCAAAAACAAAAACAAAAAGACACAAAATGAGTAGGAAAAAAGCCAAAACAACAACAAAACAAAAGAAAAGGGAAAAACAAGCAAAAAGACAACACGGAAAACATGCTTTAAGTGTGTTCCAAGTCTTTAAGTTTCCAGATCTCCTCCAAAGAGTAGGAGCATCACAATAAGGCTGTTAGCAAACAAACAAACCAAACCAAACTACAGTAAACCAAACTAAACTAAACTAAACTAAACTAAAACAAACCAAACTAAAGTAAACCAAACCAAACTACAGTAAACCAAACTACAGTAAACCAAACTAAACCAAACCAAACTAAACTAAACTAAACTAAATTAAATTAAACTAAACCAAACCAAATTACACTAAACAAAATTAAACTAAACCAAACTAAATTAAACTAAACTAAACTATACTAACTAAATACTAGTTTAAACAGTTAAGTATCCACAAAGCTGCCCCAGGAGCTAGAATGCTGTGGGAAGTACGGTGCACTGAGCCCTGTCCTCTAATGTCTGAATGTTATTCCCTTTAGTCCGTTCATTGCTTTTCACCTGCTGTCCCCCCCTTCGAGGGGGAGTCTTCTCCAGTTTCAGTTGCTGACTCCACTATTACGAAGGCCTATGAACAAGCTCCGTCCGGACCGGGAGGACACCCCTGTCGGTCCTGCCCGTGGACTGGCTTCGGTTCTACTGCTGGGATCCGTGGTTCTTGTGCTGGACCGTCCAACGAACTGTCCTCAACATTGTCCTAGGCTTTACTTCTTGTTGTCTCATGCTAGCTGTTGCCAAAGCTGTCCGTCCCTGGGAGAGGGATCCCTCCATACTGTGGTTCTCCCCAAGATTTCTTCTTTTCCCACTGGGTTTTTGGAGTTTTTTCTTGACGGATGTGAGGGTCTAAGGCGGTGGTTGCTTCGTTCTGTCTCGTTACTGTAAATATTGACATATTACCATTATGCTTATTCACTGTTTTTACTTTTACCGACAAATGTAACATCTTGAAGCCCTCTGAGGCAACTGTTGTTGTGATACTGGGCTATACAAAAATAAATTGATTGATTGATTGATTGATAGCATTGTTGAAGGGAAATATTCTATTGATTACATGGCATACATTACTTACTTATGACTTTATATTATATTATTATATTATATTTTGACATGTGTATATAAATAGATAAAGATATATAAAATTAAACAAAATAATTACAAATATTAAATTAGTCTATTAAAACCGCCAGTTATTAATAATTATTGAGACATAGCAGGAACCTAGCTCTAAACCTAGATATATCCCTGATTAATTATTATACTACGGCATACAGCTCTGCCAGCATCTTCTAAAATATTATTTTATTCATTATAAACATTTGAAAACGCCAAAAATTGTGGCCTCTATCATGCCTCTTTGAATGACGTTTGCAGATGAAAAAAATGCGCAGTATTGAGCGAACTATGATTGATTTAATGTGCAAATAAAGTTGTGTTGAAGTCCCCCTGATATGATTTAGTGTTGAGTATTCCAGTTTTTCTCCAGTGGTTTTTCGCTCATTTGTTGAAAGAGAAATGAGTTTGTGAAAATAAAATGTAGAAATGTCCAAAGTAACAGAGTATAATGAAGCGATGCTAGCAAGAGTAGCTAACATTAGCTGGCATGCTAAAAGCACATTGAACAGGTTACGGTGGTGGAAAGCTGGCAAACAGGATGGTGTAAAGAATGTGGGCAAAAGTAGCCCCCGCAGAGTAACTCTGCGGTTCTAAGGTGGTTCATGTGTGTCTCGATCGTATTGCAGTGGATCAGTATGTATGCTAATGCGGGAACCGAACTCGCTACCCTGCAGTCCCAGGCCTGTGTTGCTAACCGCAAGGCTACACTACGGGGGCCCAGTAGAACAACGACAGAGGGCGTATTTAACCCTACTGACGTCACGAGGATGCGTTAGCCTCCAGTGCGCATGCGCCAAATCTCACTTCATTTCAACACACTGTTTGCTGCATCAAACTCCACGTTCAGCTTCATATGAAAACACACCGAAAACCAACTAACAAATGTCACCTACACTTTCACAGCACAAACATGTCAAACACACCTGAAAAAGGGCCCAATCCTTTGCTCTCTGTGCCACCGACTCACCGGGATCAGCTCCTCTTCTCTGCAGACCCAACTAATCAATAGCGACTGGCTTTTCACAGGCTCAACAGGTAGATGGCAGAGTCCAGGCAGAAAGGCCAGATTTTTTTTTCATTGAAGAAAAAAGAAAAAAAGAAACATTTTCACAATGAACTTGAACAACAACGGGCTGGATGTGGGCCAGCCCAGCTCTGTGGTCACGCTAGTGAGGCTAAATGCGCATGCTCCCGAGAGCTTGGCAATACGTTCCAGCAATTTAAAGCCCCGTTTCAGCCCATTGATGGCAAATCAATGTGCTGGCTGATAAATTGTGGCCCGTTTTTGGCCAATCAGAACGTTTGTTTGGTTTTACATCGATCTCCAGCGCGCATGCGCGAAACTGGGTACATTTGCGCATTTAAAGTGAAAACCTGCCAAATGAAAGTTTTGAAATGTGAAAGCTGAAGCAGTATTGTGATGTGGGAAGCCTAATCTTTTATCTTTTCAATATTTTTTCCCAAACATCTCTGTAAATTGTTCAAGTGCAGTTCATGACATTTTCAAAATAAAATATGCAAACATGAAAAAGATGTTCTTTCCCTGTAGAACTTATCTCCAACAACTAATGTGTATCATAAGTTTGAGTTCTAAATGTGACATGTTGATGTGAAATGTGTATGTGTACTATTAAACCATCCTTTGACTTTGGCCAATATAAAACTGTGTCGTAAAAGCGTAAAGACATGATTTTGTGGAGATTGGAAGTTTTCCTGTGACCAGTATTTAGTAAATATTAGAATGAATCATCCAGGCCACTCATTTCTCTCATTCAGATGGCAAATATGGCAGTGTCATTTGTTGTAATAATCATGATTTCATTTGCTTATTTCCATCTTGTAATTGGAGAGAGTGCAGTATTCCCTGTTCACCCTGAAGGGAGAGTGCTGGTGCCCACCGCTGAGGCCAAGCAGAAGGAGAGGACCCGTTTGCACATGGACCAAACTACAGAACTTGTCAGAACTTGTGAATTTGTGCATTCCCGAGGTGGAGATCTATCTGACAGGACGCAGCTTCTGGCCAGCTGCAAGCTGCAGTTTGGCAAATACCAAGGGCCAGCCTTCATGTGGCTGCTGGAGAATGCCCTTGGTTTCAGCCACATACCTGGCCAGCAGCATAAATAAGGACTCGGAGAAAGTCCAGAAGGACAGCAACCTTTCTGCTGACAAACTGTTGTTCCTGGAAGATGCTGAAGAACTTCCAGAGATGCAGGAAGAAATAAACCGCTATCATTTGAATTTTACTCATATGTTTGATGTTGTCAATACAGGTGAAAGAACTCTGTCCTCACCTGATGTGTCCAGCCCCAAGAGAGAAGACACAGCACCCACAGCTATTTACCACATCACCAAATACATGGCATCAATTGACATGCTTTTTCTTTTTCCTGTCAATAATGATAACTTTTCATCAATAAGATTTGTGCGTATTCTTTTATTCAGACCACAATCCCCTGTTGTCTCGTCCGCAGCCCTGCCTTCCATCGCTGCATGGGAAGTTGATGAAGAGGAGGACCCAGAGCTGGAGTTTCTTCAATAGAAAAATCAATCACAATGCACACCAGCAACCAGGAACGTTTAAAAAGGAAACTCTGTAGCCGATGTATCCCCATGATGATCCACCATGGACATGTCACAAAATAAATACCGTGTTGGCCCAAATGTAGGCATTGTTTTTTTCCAAAAGTTGAATTCTCCAAATGGGGTCTCACTATCATCGAGGACCAGATTGTTGTTACACATCAGCGCCGCTAGATGGAGCCAAAGTACCAGTGAGCAGGAAGCAAATGGAGAGTTCTGCAGTGATCTGATGAAAAATGGAGGAAGGTGACCATCTGGAACGAAGGGGCTGGAACGCTGGACAAGTGAGCAAACAACAGAGGAGAAGTTTAAACTGATGGTTCAACACAGCAGAGTCAACAAACAACTGCCAAGCAGCCAAGATATATTAGACTGAATTATTAATGCTCATGAAGTTGAATAGAACTTGAATTTGATGCTTATAAAGTTTTTTACATCATTAATGCAGTTGTTGAACCTTTGAGGAACTTATTTGTTGCTTATTCACTGAGTCACAGCCTCAGATTTTGAGAAAGGGAATGTAGTTTATTTAATACTGCAGGAATATTTCTTGATCTTTTGTTAAATTGATTGATAGACAGATGAAGGAAGGAGAGTCTGTGACTCTTGGCCAAGAACTTGAAATTGATGCAGGCGAACAAATGTTTTTCACCTCATTTATTGCAACACGTTCTCCATTGGTTGTCCACACACACACACACACACACACACACACACACACACACACACGCTCAGTCTTGTATTTCTATCCTTGTGGGGACCATCCATTGACTCCCATTCATGTCTAGCCCCTAACCCTGACCCTTACCCTAACCCTAACCCACACCACAACAAAGCCTAACCCTAAAGAAATGTTTTTGCACTTTTACTTTTTTCAGTAACAACAACATGGTCAAGAAAACACTGTTTCTCCTACTTAGGACCGGAAAAAGGTCCCCACAAGGCACGTCGTTCCACGTTTTGCTATCCTTGTGGGGACATTTGGCCCCAACAAGGATAGAAATACAAGAACACACACACACACACACACACACACACACACACACACACACACACACACACACACAAAGCAGCACATTGTGCTTTCTTCTGACCAAATATGAGAAATGTTGAAATGCTTTCGGGTGACTGGGAGACTTCCCTCTTTCCATGTGGAGAATAAACACAGCTCTCCCCGGTCTCAGATCAGCGTGACTTGTGGTCTGGTGGCGCCCCCTTGTGGGAAAAGGGAAGACGCGTGAATTGATTGAAACTCACACAGTCCAAACTGTACAAATGAGGATTGTTGTTAATGTAACAGATGATCAATGATCCACCTCAATATCTGAGGCCCTTACACCAACTTTGAAAACACCATGTTGTTTGTAGGTCACTTCAAATGCCATTTGAATTTCAGAGCAACATCAGAAAGTTGGTCAAACAGTGCTGTGGAGAAGTGATTTTGGCATTGAAGGGGATGAAATGCTTGACAGACACAGACAAAAGAAGAGTGGAGGTGGTGTGGCGTTGTTCACTCACACCACTGTGGAGTTTCAGGTGCTGGAACACATGTGAAGCATAGATTACAATGGATTTCTGATGTACCCTCTTCTTAACCGTCCCTTTTTACCGTCTGGAGTAATAGTCTAGTGGTAGAGCGTACGCCTCTCACCCGAGAGCTCGTGGGTTCGCGTCCCGGCTCTGTCCTGTTGTTTTTTTCACTCATTGAAATTCTGGAATTAACTAAAATTAATTAACTAAAACTCACCAAAAACACCCCCAAAGCGTTTTTTCTCTTTCCTTCATGCCTGCCTGTTTGAGCTTTGCTCGTTCAAAACAAAAACGCTGGCTAGCTTTAGCTCTTTTGCTCGAGCTTCTCTTCACCCAAAGACACACGAAAACGTCTTTTCCTGTTAGAAACTCACCAAGCGCAGACCCTTCAGACTCTTGCTCTTGCTTCATTGTTGCTTTCATCCGTAATCCCAGTTACAAATGATGACCGAGGGCCTGCGGGAGGGGGGCTCAGGGGAGCCATCTTCTCCGTGCCACGTCAACATGGGAAACAGAGCGTTTTCACGGGTAGGGGAGGGGCTGCCTCTCTGAGCAGCACAGCAACGAGCAAAGCTCAAACAGGCAGGCATGAAGGAAAAAGAAAAAACGCTTTGGGGGTGTTTTTGGTGAGTACATAACTATATAACAAGGTTAAAACATAGAAAAAGTGAATTTTGCATGATACAGCCCCATTTAAAGCTAGAAAAAAATAGTCCAAAATGTGGGAACATTTGCTTGTAACAAGCAAAGAAACGTTGTGGTGTAAGAAATGTTGACTTAAAATAAGTGTTGTGCTTTCTTGATGAAGCTGACTTGAAGAATGTTTTAGTAAATTCCAGAATTTCAATGAGTGAAAAAAACAACAGGACAGAGCCAGGACGCGAACCCACGAGCTCTCGGGTGAGAGGCGTACGCTCTACCACTAGACTATTACTCCAGACGGTAAAAAGGGACGGTTAAGAAGAGGGTACATCAGAAATCCATTGTAATCTATGCTTCACATGTGTTCCAGCACCTGAAACTCCACAGTGGTGTGAGTGAACAACGCCACACCACCTCCACTCTTCTTTTGTCTGTGTCTGTCAAGCATTTCATCCCCTTCAATGCCAAAATCACTTCTCCACAGCACTGTTTGACCAACTTTCTGATGTTGCTCTGAAATTCAAATGGCATTTGAAGTGACCTACAAACAACATGGTGTTTTCAAAGTTGGTGTAAGGGCCTCAGATATTGAGGTGGATCATTGATCATCTGTTACATTAACAACAATCCTCATTTGTACAGTTTGGACTGTGTGTTTCAGTCAATTCACACGTCTTCCCTTTTCCCACAAGGGGGCGCCACCAGACCACAAGTCACGCTGATCTGAGACCGGGGGAGAGCTGTGTTTATTCTCCACATGGAAAGAGGGAAGTCTCCCAGTCACCCGAAAGCATTTCTACATTTCTCATATTTGGTCAGAAGAAAGCACAATGTGCTGCGTTGTGTGTGTGTGTGTGTGTGTGTGTGTGTGTGTGTGTGTGTGTGTGTGTGTGTGTGTGTGCGCGTGTGTGCGTGTGTGTGCGCCTGTGCCCGTGTCCGTGCGTGCGCACCTGTCTGTCTGTCAACCTGTCATTTCCCAGCATCCTTGTATTCCCACAGCTGAGCAGCCACACTTAGAGGAGGAGGAGACTGGAGACTGACTGTGAAGCAGCTTTGTCTGGAACTCCAGCTTCTAAGGTGTATGTCAGGTTCAGAGGTCATTCATGAACATGTTACTTGAAGTTGTTGTGTAATTATCTCCTACTTGAGTTCATTTACTGTAAAAAAACAATGTAAAAAAAGATTGTCCTATTGTGTTTGATATTTATATGAGAATATATAGAAAACCCCAGACCTAAACACAGAAAATCTCAATACAAAATCAGTTTCAATTATGTAACACAAAATGTTTTTCAGGAGCTTTTCCGTCTGTGCAAGATAGCCAGAGCCTTCCCAGTGAGCAGTGCAGCATGTGAGCGAGCGACCTGGGTGTCCTCAGCATGTCCAAGCCTCTTCTTGGGAGAGTTTCAGCGCGGGTGACACTGTAGCTGAGGTGGATAAGTGTTCATTTCTACTTGAACACTTTTAAGGTTTGAGCACCTGTGGAAGCACCATTTGTAGTTGTGTCAATTAAATTATTGAACAAGTTTTGAGCACTTATGAAAGCAGAACGTGAACCTGTGTATTGTCCCAGGAGTTAAGCTGATGTATTTACATCACATCTGTAAATAGACAAAAAAGACAAACTATGCATTTACATAGTTTTATGTTGTTTCTTTTTTTGACTGAAAATGTGACGTACTGCACCTTTAAACGCTGGAGTTTCATCTCCTGACATGTGACGGCCGTCTGTCCAGCAGAACATGACTCTGATCGGCGAAATCAACCAGCTGCGTCTGGCCAGGACCCAGATCAAGGACTACAAGACTCAGGTCTCCACGTTCAGAAGGTCCAGCAGGCTCCGGCCCGCCTCGGATCAAGGAGCAGCGGGGGGGCCGAAGGAGGACGACCTCTGACCCCGTCAGCTCGGGGATCGGCTGAAGAACCAGCCTCGGTTCTTTTCTCTTCGTCGTCATGCAGCAGCATCAGCTTTACAGTGAAATCAGAGTGGAAATGTGTTTCTAGATTGAAGTCCAAAGAGGCGGGGCTGATCAGGAAAACAGAAGAGTCGGCATGTCGTCAAACTTTTCATGAGAAAAATATGAAGACAAGTGATAAAGAATTTTTCCAAACACATGGTTGACTTGGTTTGTCTTTATGAATCATTAAACAGAAGACAAAACAGCATGAAACAGATGAGCTGTCAGACTGTGGAACCCCCCTGGTCTGATCAGGCTCTGAAAGTGAGAAGATATGAGAACAGTAAACAGGCTCAGATGTTTGCAGACATCTTGGCGGCGGCGAGCTTCAGGTCTCTGGAGTGAGCCTGGATGCGCTGGTGGAGCTTGTCCACGGCGGCGGACAGGGTGTTGTAGATGGCCTGGAGGGGACAGGAGGAAGGCGTCAGCGTGGGAACAGGAAGTGGCCTGCCGCTGCTGCGGGAGGCCGCCGGTACCTGGGCTTTCTCCGTCTCCTCGCCGCAGACGTCCCTCAGGCTCTTGATCTCGGCCCTCAGCTGCTGCGTCTGGCCGGAGATCTTCTGGATCTTGTCGGCCATCTCCTCGCGCCTCTGGTGGATGTGGGTGCACTGGCTGAAAGAGCGGCTCGGGTCAGCGGGGGTGTGAGCGCGGTGGACGGCGTGCGGCGCGGAGGAGCGCAGGCCCGTACCCGAGCACCTCCTTCACGTGCTGCTCCTTCACCTCCTTCTTCTGCCGCCGGATGTTCAGCTTCATGTCCAGAGCTCGCTTCAGCTGGCCCTCCTCCACACACAGGTTCTTCAGATCCTTCTGCAGCTTCGCACGCACCCATGCACGCACACACACACACACATACACACAACTGATAAACACAAGAAACTCATTTCCTTCAAAGAAAGCTGAGAAAAGAGCCACGCTCACACGCCTGCGTGTGTGTTTCAGTTTAACTATCCTTCCTAACCCTGTTGGAACCAGAGACCGGGAGACCATTTCCAGGACCAGGAGGTTGGTCCTGATGGCAATGACCACCTGGAGTAGGACGTGAATCTAGGATTTGTGGACCTGCACTGACCCAAGAGGGGGTGGACAGAGGCATGTTGGGACGGAGCGTTCCAAGTGACAGCCCGGACGACCCATGCTGTCTGACTGAAGGAGAAAGCAGCCAAGTGGTATCACATCTGTCACACTCGCCTCTCTAGGTTGAAGAGCTCCATACCTGGAGGAGAGGACACACCGGCCTCCTAACCTGAAGAGAGGACTGTGGGAAGTCAGTTGTCCACCGAGGCAGTTGAGTATCAACACTCATCTCACCATTTTGTTTTAAACTGTTGCTTGTCTGAACATTGCTTTATTTATTCATTAATTGATGTACTTATTTATTTATGTACTTGGAGACATGCTTGAGACCATGCAGAAATGTATGTTTTGCAGGAATGTTAATTTTGTGGTCCTAAAATCTGTTTTTGGCCAAGAGGGGGATTTGTGGGAAATCTTACATTTTATTTGAGTGCTTGCTTGCTTACATATAGTCTAGTGGAAATGGACTATAATATGAATGCATATAATGTGGCTTGTAAAACTGCTTGTGTAGCTTTAATCATAACCGGACGAGCCCCCAGAAACTGGGGACTGACTGAGCCACGAGGCTGGGAGTGAGGATGGCAAGGTCTGATGATCAAGGTTTTGTCCACTGTAGGGACGTTACTGTTGTGTTTCTGTGTGTTTGTCTGCTGTGTTGTCCCATGTTTGAGGAGGATGGTAACGAGAACGATTTCACAAAACACTGTGTTGCTTCCATCATCTCCAGCTGCAATCTGATGTCAGCGTACATGCAGGCAGTATCAAAATAACATATTGTGTAGTGGAAGCCAAAATGACCTTTCACAGTAAATGTCTCTTCTTATATTAACTATGTTATGCATTGTATGACATATAACAATCATCGTGAATTTCTTCAAATGAAATTAAGCATATTTTACCACAGAAAATGGACAGAAACAATAAGATCAGAGGGTGTTTAAGATTGTGGTTACGAGTGTCATTCAGTGTTCAGTGAACCTTCACAAAGCAATCAGGAAGCAGCCATGAGCAGTCAGTCCCGCTCTCTCACCAGCACTCTGAAACATGTCCGCAGAAAAAAGGGATCTGCATCCAGAGCTTCTCAGGTTTACAGTCATGCCCTCCTGAAGACACACACTCACACTGCAAAAAGGATTTCTAAGAAAGTAAAAATAATCTTATTTCAGGGATATTGTTCTTATTTTTTGTCTAAAAAGTCAAATAATCTTGACAAGCAAGTTTTGTTCTAGAAAATTATTCTTGTTTTAAGAAAGTATATCTAACATTTTCTCAATAAGACACTACAGCTAATATTGAGCTAGAATTACTAGTAATAAGCTACAACAATGGTATACATGAAATGCGTTGGATGCCATCATCCAGCCAATCACGAAATTCAAATGTAGTAAAGCTGTTCAACCACTTCGGTTTTTGTCACAAAAATAGGATTTTAAACAAGTTTGCACTAAATTGTAAAAGTAATGTCAGAAACGAGTAGACAGCAATATAAAACATGCATTTATACAGTTTATCAGCAAAAAAAAGAGTGATTTTAAGTAAATATTTCTTACACGACAAAGTTTCTTTGCTTGTTAGAAGCAAATTTTCTTACATTTTGGACTCTTTTTTCTAGTTTTAAGACACATTATGGTCTTAAAGTGGCTAGATTTATAGTCTAGTTTAAAGAATTCTAGCCAAGTAAATTTTGCTTACCCCATCAGCAGATTTTTTTGCTCAAAACAAGAAAATTGGCCCAGATTTAAGAATATTTAGCTTATTTCTAGTAGGGCGTTATTAAGGAGGAGTGACAGTGGAGCAGAGCTGGACTACTCTCTCTGATCAGAGCTGATAATATATGAAGTGTATCCTCCAGACAAATACAAACTGACCATTTCTAAGTACTGTGAATACTATCACTACCAGCGGAAGTGAAAGATTGTGGAAGATCTTACTTTGCGAAGTCCAGATAAGCCATGTGGCCGTGGTAGAAGCCGGGCTTCTTCTCTTTCCATGAGGTGATGTTTTTCACAACACGAATCTGGAGATGACAGATTAAAACAAGCTTAATGTGGGAAAGAGTAGCTGCAGTTTGGTGCTTGAGATGAATGTAAAAGTTCTGAAGTCACTGAAAGCTTCTACCAGATTGACATTTCAGTGAGACCGAGTCAGCTCAGCTGTCTTTCCCCAAAGGAAACAGAAAGCAATGTGGGCCCAACAGTGACTGAGGAGGACTTCTGTAGACAAATTAAAGTTTTCCAGATCAGTGATGTTCAAAAACAGAGAGTTGAGCGCTGTGTATCCAGGCAGTCAAGATTAAGACTAATAATACTGGCTCACAGTCGCACATCTCAACAAACCAGTCCAAGCTAAAAACAACAAATGAGAGGTTATTTGATTGTCATTATAAAATTAAAAAAATGAAAATTCAAAGTTCTCTCTCAGGGTCAAGAAGGGATAAAAGCCGGCTGAATTTCAGTTTGTGTTTCGAGAGTTTTGGGAGATTGGTTGGCATCGCTGGGCGGAGTGCGGTCGCAGCTTCCTGGACGGTGGAGGGAAGACTGGAGCACAGTGAGAGCAGGACAGGTCGTCCCCCCACTGCTGGGGTCCACGGCTGCAGCAGGCCGGCTGCTCCTCGGCATGGCTCTATTCCAGACACATGATCGGTTCAGCAGGGAGCAGCTCTTTGTCATTATCCGTCAAAACATTGAAATATGGAATCTATCCAAAAGCTTATTGGCCGTGTTTCATATGTCTACGGAGGAAAAGTTATTTAGTGATCAGTATCTACGGTATATAGTTTTATTACCCAGCCCTACTCAGGGCGTGGTTAAAGCTTTGTCATCTGAAAGCAGAACTTTTCTGAAGCAGCACAGCAGCGTGCAACCACGCCAGAGAATGTGTTATTGAACCCTTTGTCTCTGCTGCATCAGAAGCACCAGGGTGAATGGAAACCAGCTGGTGTGGGAGCTGGAGTCCTGCTTGTCCTGCTCACTCACCTGGTCCTGCAGAGAGAGGACAGGGTTGTTTGGGGAGATGTTGACGTGCAGGACGTGGAACTGGTTTTTCCTGCAGAGGTCGTAGGCGATGTTGGTGAAGGACGTGCTGGCCGTCTGGGGCACTCTGTTGTAAATGATGACCGTGTTGTGTCTCCTCTGGCCGGCGGCGGCTGGTCCTCACCGACACGCCGCTCAGTCTCAGCCACCTCTGGCTTGAGGAGGACGCTCTCTGAGAGGGACGGAGAGCAGGACATGTGAGGACTCCTCAGAGACTGATGGCAGACACCATTATATTCTTGAAGAAAGTTGTGACTAGCGTTTTGAAATGGTAACAAATTTAGCAGGAAGGTTATTATTAATGAACCGCCTCCCCCTATATCACTGCTGGCCAGTTAGCTGTTAATCATGTCAGTAAAAAGTTGAATTGACGTTTGTCTCATGGTACATGGCAGAAGCGGACCCCCCTGGGAGATGTCTGCCTGGATCTACTGAGAAGCTCCCGGGAGGCCCAGAATCAGACTCCTCGCTGCGATCAGGTGTGGTGAAGCAGGACCGAAGTTCTCCAGACCGAACACCACCCGCTGTGTTTCTGCGACGCCTCTCAGAACGACTGCTCCACGGCCGGGAGCGTCTCACCGAGCTTCGCTCTCCACTCGTCCAGTTTCTGGATCTGCTTCTCGATCAGCATCACGGACACCCCGAACACCAGGACCGCCAGGAGGAGCAGAACAAAACAACATCAACCAGCATGTTACACCAACGCTGTTTGTGTCCATATATGGGAAGAGCACCTGAGGCCCAGTCTGCATGTCCGCCCGCGGACAATCAATCCCTGAAGTCCTGCATGGAGATTTATTATTATGAGAATAAAGTCAGAATTCTGAGTAACCTGTGGCAATCAATACTGGTACAGTAGAAAGGTCAAACTTTGTGAAATAGAACCAAGTTTATGAGGGTAACACATGATGGAATTACTTATTGCTTCAAAGGCCTGACATCTGAAAAGGCCACAAACTGAAAAACAAAAACTACCCAGTCATACTTGATTCATTCCCATTGGGAAATTGCTTTTTTCACATTGACCCATCCAGGATTCTGGGGTCACAGTGAGGGAGCACAGGGAGCTTATGGGGGTCAAAGTTCAGGGCCAGAGACCCACAGTGTCTGCGCCTCCTCCACTCCTGCCCAGCTCCATCGTCCCTCTTCTTCCCTACAGGGCCTGTGGTGCCTGAGCTGAAACCCGCTGCTGTCAGAATGGGCAGCAACACACACTGTACACCTGCTTCCATCGTTTGGTCCCTCCGGATGGAACCACTGCTCCACAGCAGGGCTGTCAAACACACAACCTGCAGGCCAGAACATTCAAACCACAATGAGGCATTGACTTTTTTTAGTTGTCAGCTGTTTTCACTGAGCCAAGCCTGCTGATGAGGGGCGGGTGGGCAGGACGGGGCCCTCATGAAGTTATCCAGTATTTAAAAACAAATTCAAACACTAACTGAGAAAATCATACATATTCAAATAATACATAGAAGCTCCTAAAATACCTTATTTTTCTTGGCATCAATGCACTGCTCCCGTGAAGTCCAGAAAAAGTCAAGCAGTGCACTAAATTGTACAGATGGGGTCAAAATAACCAATACGAAATCCTGAGGGTGGGTGTCAAACCGTTTTACAAGGAATTATCGCCATCTACTGTTCAGCTATGTGAATAGACGTTCAGCTTTTTCCCCCTGGACTCTATTTTCACTGGCAAACACCCACGTTGTCCGTGGCCCACCAGGTAGGGCTGCACAATATTGGAAAAAACTGACATTGCGATTTTTTGGGGGCTTGCGATATATTGCGATATATATTGCGATATTAAAAATAGAAGAATTTTCATCAGATGACCTGAATAGCTCTATTTGGGGAGATGGCCACTTGAGAGAAATACGTGGTGCTTCATACCGCTTGTCGAGCATGCGGATCATTTTTTAAAATCCCTCTTTAACGATCCACGGTGTTCAATGGCACCATGTCTTTTGCTAGGTAAAAAGTTATTGCATCCGTGATTTGTCGATGCTGTTTGGAGTTCCTATCATACGGTGTTATGCCGGCAAAGGCTTCTGTAATTGTTTTTTGAGAAGATGAAGTTTCACCTGGGGTCTTTGGTTTTGCACTGGAAATACAGGAGCTTGTGATGGCGTTTCAAATAGTCCAACAGGTTTGACGTATTACCTCGTGTTGAGGCAACCACGACGAGGCACTGTCGACAGAGGACGTTGTTTTGCTCCGTATCGTCTTTTTTTAATAGCCGAAATATATCCAAATTTCACATGTTGGCCTTCTCTTGGGGACTAAATCCTCTGTCGCTTCCTCCTGCATGTCGCCTGTGTTCAGAGTGTAGCCCGAACCCCCCTCTCTCTCTGCTGTGGAGGAGGGAGGGAGGCGGTGAGTGCTGAGCAGGAGGGAGGGAGAGAGTGGCTGTGCGGAGCATGGAGCAGCTTGCTGCTTTTATGAAGCAAAACCAAAGTTAAAAGTAATAATAATAATAATAAAAATATTGCACATCCTGCGATGTGACTATTGCACATGCGCACATTGCGATGGCAATGTTCAAACGATATATTGTGCAGGCCTATTATATACGTATGCATAAATCTAACTAAAAGCTGACCTGACAGTGTCCAGATTGATCTCAATGCGATGCAGTCAGCAAATGGCAAGCAACTTTGTATTTTTCACTGAGTTTTTTGCGAACAAGAAAAGATACTCGTGATTAACAATCTAAAAATGAGTGCTCATGTTTGCAAGAGTCACCATGACAAGTCAGTGAAATATAAAATTCATCAAGACTTACCCTGATGTTTCTGACAGGACATTTCTTACTTACTGCACCTTTAGATAGATAGATAGATAGATAGATAGATAGATTGACTTTATTGTCTGTCTCAAGTGGTGACAGAAATTTTTCTTAGACAGGCTCCAACAATAACACATATAAACATACTGAGATGGAAGCTTCGCAGGTGAAACATCTCAAGAGGTGTTAAAAGAAACAGCAGCTGATAAAAATAAATATGTAGTTCTCAGTGTCTTATTTTATTTTGATCAGGGTGGTCAATGCAAGATCTTTACGGCCAGTGTTGCACGTGCACAAGGATGACACCAGATGTCCACGTGCCAATGGAATTTATTTTCCATATAGGGGCTCTGCAAGTACAATACAAACAATAAATGTTTGGAGAAACATGCTGCTCTCTGCCCCGAGTCCGCTCCTGTACTGGCTTCTTTGAGGGTTTGAGTTTTCTAACACAAATAATGCAAAACTAAACAATAATACTACAAAGCATAACATGTGCAGCCTCTACTATTAACTATTAACATATACTCAATGAACTCACAATACTGTCACATTTCCGTAGTGGCTCACATATACTTAAGCTTATGTATCACTATATTGATTCACTATATCAAAATCCATTAGAAAAAGAAAGGTTCTCACTGATCTCGGGTCAAATATCGATATGCGATTAATTGAGATTAATTAATTACAAAGGCCCTAATTAATTAGATAAATTTTTTTAATCGAGTCCCACCCCTAGTAACTACTAATTATGATGGTGGATGGAAGGTCATTCATTAACGCACTGGAGATATGATACTTCCCATTCTGTGGTAGGCGGAGTATTCCTGCAAGAACATTGGTAGTTCATCTAAAGTAAGGGATAAACATGCATACAAAAACCTGTCTGGTACAGATGTAGGAACTGTCTAAAATGTTTTGAAACAGCTCTTTGACAGAGGATTGTGATGAGGAGGAACCTGACTTTGAGGCATTCTCAACTGATGGGAATGAAGGTGCTGACTGTCCAGGTGTCACTCAACTGGCTGCAGACACCATCCCTCTAAAAAGTGGAAAGAAACTATGTTCCCTGTCCCCACTGCAAGAGCACGGTAGACCTAGCGCTGCTCATATTATCAAAATAATTCCAGGCTCTTACAGAATGTTAGTTGTGACGTGACTGAGTTCAATTTTGACTGAGCATCGACTCCAGGAAGAATAGTTCTTGGGTTCTCTGCTGAAAGGACATCCTATTTCTGGCTGATTTGGAACGTCTGACACCAACCATTCATTCATTTTCTCACCACCAGGATACTGCTGGCAGGGCCAGCACATAAAGACAACCACTCACCCCTCGGGGCAATTTAAGGTCACCAATTAACCTGACATGCATGTTTTTTTGTCTAATTCCAAAATGTAAAACAAGTAAAGCACTATATTCCAAATACATATTTATTATCTTCACTTGAAATGTATTAACTATGTATTTTCTGGTTTTTATTGTCTTTTATTGCCTCTTTTGTTGCCCTTATCTGTTGATCATTTCAACGTAATTGCTTTTTTGCTTCTCTCTGTTTGTGACACACTTTGAATTGCTTGCTGCACACCTCAACTTGCCTCCTCACAAAATATTAACATGAATGTAGGGTGAACAAAAAAATCTTTTTATTCAATGCACAGATTATGAGTTATCAGTTATCGATTAATGTCACTCTGCTCTTCTTGATTTTTGACTTTGTTTAATTAGGAAAAAAAAATCAGATGAAATACAAGGCTCCTCTCACTCAGATTTTATCATCATTCTGGTGGCCGCGATCGGTGGAATCCATGTCCTCCACTGGAGTCTTGTTCCACCGAAGATAGGATGGTAAAAACCATTCAGATTCGCGGAGCCACAGTCGCTCAACCACCAGCCGCCGCCAAAGAATTGTGTACATATGTCAAAAGGAATGTGGCCGAAGGGGTTGCAATTGTCGCAGCCGTCATTGTCTCTGTCGGACGTACTGAAGCCAAAGCCATTCTGGGATTTTTCAGATTTGGCACCATGGATGGCATCACCTGTAGACAGGAAGGTAAAAATTTTTTTTTAATAAGTTTAGATTTAAGTCTTGATTATAGCTTTCTTGATTAGGAAATGAGATTAACTGTATATGTTAATATCATGACAGGTATAAATACACTCTCCATTTCTTAGCCTTAGGAGGATAGGAAACCATTTGTTAAGATGGGAGACTGTCTCTCTGAACATCTGCATATAGTGTGTGGATTCCCCCAGGGCTCACTGTTGGGACCTAAACTGTTTGCATTGTACATCAAGGACATTTATATTATTTGCTGATGATACAAGTGTTTTAGGAACTGGTGGGAATTTAGAGCAACTTTTTGGGGAAAAAAATGGTTTGATAGAAATAACTTACCATCAAATCTTTTAATCCTAAACCTAACACTATTTTAGGAGTATTGATTAATGGGAAAAAATAGCTACAAACATCACATAAAACAAGTTAAAAACTAAATATCCAGAAACATGTTGGTCCTGGCCAAAGCCAAGTAGTTCATAGAACAAAAATCTCTCTATATTCTGTAAAAGTCACTGATACGACCCTATCTAACTTAAAGTGTGGAAGATTGGGGAAATATTTATTCAGGTTCCTTGAAAAGACTTATTATACTATTGCAAAACAGAGCAAAAAAATTGTACAAAAGGTTTCGAGAACACACCATTCCAATACTCTTGCAATGAAAAACTTAAACATTCATGGATCTTGTTTAGTTTAAAAAATTAAAATAATTAATAAAGGAAAGATAATATCAATTATCTAATATTCAAAGATTGTTCTGTAACAGACAAAATGGTTATTCATAAAAAGCTCTAAAAACTTTTAGTGTCACATATTGTGGTATAAATTTGTTGAATAAATTATATGTGGAGACGAGATGCTTACCAAATGTGCTTAAATTCAAAAAGAGCCCATCATTGTGGGGAGGCACACAGCTTGGTGGACAGGAGGTTTGTTTATTTATGGTGCTGTTTGAGTGATGGGTTTGTTTTAACTGTTCACATTATAGTATATTTGTAGGATTATATATATTAAAATGGATGATAATTATAAAAGTATATCGTTTGGTAAATTAAGATAACAACAATGATGTGAAGGGGTATTATTAAAAAAGTACTTCTTACTCCTTTTTGGACATGTGAAAGACAGGAACATATGGCGGTGACATTTTTATGTTATTTATATAATCAATGATCTGGTCTTTCATATTTTCATTAACTGATCAAATGTATTTTTTGATTCCAAATTCAAAGTAAAGCTTCTAAACTTGTTTTGATTTTAAAGTTCAGCCATTACCTGCAGTTCCTGAGTATCTCCCGATGTTGAGTTTATAAGCTGTACTTGGACTCCCCAGACTGAAGTCCTCATACTCGGCATAAGCAGTTTCCCTTCCATAGTCCCACAGGTCCACCCTCAAGCTCATCCTCTTGGACTGGGTCAGCCAATAAATTTTCCTCAAACCAAGCCAGTGGTCCCCTGAATTCACCAGAAAGCACAAAGAGTTGACGGCGCCTTTCTCTCACTCGCTGCGTTTGAAATCATCTTCAATTGTTTGTCCTCAATTTTTGTGCATCCTTAACTTACACGTCAGGTGACCAAAACCATGGTCATATGAAGCCCAGTTTTGATCAAAAGAAACTGCAGGTCCGGTGCGTTTTTGAATCACCGTCCAGCCGCCATCTGGACGCATCTCACAGTACACCTGAGCAGAAGGTCCAGAGAGAGAAACCAAGAGTGTTTAGCTGTTTGAACTGAACCTCTAATTCTGTTATTACACAAATACTCACATGTGGAGCTTAAATGTTCCGCCCCATACATCGGCGTCCTCTTGGAGGTGCTGTAACCTACTATGCTCTGTTTCTGCTTCACAGATGGGCGGTGCTGGGGAGGCTATTGACAGAAGTGCTGGTCTGCCTCATCACTGGGATGGCTTTCGGCTGTGTATCGTTCGCCCACTATTTAAGAGCCGTCCTGTCTTCACGGATAGTGGCTCACTACTCAGTCAGTTTGATGCGATTATCTTCTGCGCTCAGTTCTTGTGCACTTGCTAACTCTGAGATTCTCTGTTCCTAGTTTTATGGCCAGCCTTGTCCTCGGGGGAAACAGATCAGATGCCTGAACCAAGCTCCGAGCATTAAAGGAACTCGTTCCTCACTTGTCCTCTCTTCTGGAGAGAATTAAATCTGCTCATCCATCTCACCTCCATTTCCTCTTTGCTGTCTGCTCCTGAGCCTCTGACTTAGCCATGACACAAAACAGAGCAAACACACTCATATATCCTTCTCTCACAAAATCATTTCATGAAATTTGCTCATTTAATTTCACTATTATTATTGTATATTAGTGTATATAAATAGTGTGTATTATTATCACTGCTTTACCTGAATTTATTTATTTACCTGAATGTACATTAAAAAAGTCTCAACAAGTTATTGCTGCTAAAATGAATGAAAATGGTTGAGATAGTGAAATATAGTGAAGTATAGTGAAATATGATAAAGAGTGCTAACAGCCCATACGTGTTAAAGATTAAGGTTGAAAACATAAAATGTGATTAAATTGTGCAAAATCAGCTAAATGAAGTAAAACTGCCGAAGTAACTAAAAACCTGTTTGATCTTGCTGAAATGTGGTTTGATACCTTGAAGGGGATTCTGCTTGCAGCAGGATGGATCATATAAACTCCGCTGCGTGACTCTGGCAGGAGCCTCTTAATCTCAGTGCAGTCCGATCCTGATGTTTCACAATGAAAGACAGGGAGAAAGAAAATAACAATTATTCCAAAGATTTCTGGTGTTTGGAGCTTACAAGAGGAAATCAGGACATGTGCCATACCGTGAGGAAACACATCAACCGGATGTTTCTAGGAAGAGAAGAAAACAGCTTTAGAGAGAAGTTTGATTGTGTGTGAAGACAGCAGAAGAAAGCAGTTTCCAGAGTTTACCTGCGGTTGTGCTGTGACGCTGGAAAGAAGGACCAAGATCAGTCCACAAAGTCCAATCAGCATCTTCATTCTGACCTGAGGAGCAGCGACCGGTTGGTCTGAATAGTCTGATGTCTTCCTGACCTGATCCCTCAGGAAGAGTGTGTCCGTCCTGCTGTTGCCTCAGAATATATAGCAGAGCTGGAACCAGGATGCTCCTCTGTATTATTCACTGAATGTTGCTCATCTGGTTGCGTCTTTCTGCACCGACAGCATTCCAATATGGACAAAGGATTTCTGGAGAGGACTGACCAGTGCAACTATGAAAGGTGAAAGTCATAAATCTTGTTCAGGTCAAATATCTCCTGCAGACTAAAAGAGTCCAGTCAGTAAAATTAAGAACTCCCAACGAGTTGATTATTAAGAATACAGACCTGTTGAACTGCACATATCACTCCTCTTCCTCGTTAATGTCCGAGTATTTTAATCAACATGTCAGTGGGAATCTGACAACAACACAGAAGGATTTAAGGTCTGTTCCTAAACTTAATTTTCTCATTAGATTCAGGTTGGATTAATTTTCATTTTCAGGAGGCAATTTTCTGCATCGCTTAGAAAGAAAAGCAGCGGTCACTGGAAGGGGAAAATGCAAGATGAAGGAAAGAGAAAGTATGTTGAATATTTCTGAAGTAGCAGAACAACAACATGTCTGCTACTCATTACCAAAGGCTGGACTGAATGTCCACCTGCACATAAAGGGACAAAAGGTTGCAACATTTACCCTGAAGTGAGGAAAGGGGAAAAATGCTCCTCGTCCAGCGTGATCATCTTGTTTCTCACTTGAGGGCAAGGTTTAACTTGGAAAAAAGGTCTGCACGTCATGATGTGGTCGATTAAGAGGTGAGCGTTTTACAAAGGTTGTTGTTCTTCACCCAAACCTTTTCATTGCATTCAATTGTTTTTCTCCCGCTATCCCTCTCTCTCTCTGTTTTCCATCACATTTATCAATAAAAATGTATTTTCCAAAGTTCAGTGAACAGTCAAAGCTAAACTTAATAGTGAACATTGAAAACAGAACAATATCTTTTTGATTTTAGGATTACGATTCTTGCACATGTACAAGTACAGAGTTAACAACAAAACTGCCATGTAGGAGTAACAATCATAATCAGGTACAATCAGAAGATGAATTTCCAGCTTAGCTATTATAGAGATGTGTTCCCTTTGCTCCCTACTTGGCTTTTGCTTTTTTTTAACACTGTTTTTTTGTTTTTCCTTCTTAAGAGAGCTTTTCAAAGTATACTCGCATTGAGAGAAAAATTCCTCATGAAACTGATAAGAGGAACAAAACTTCACTTTGGGAGATGGGACTTTCTCAACCAGCTGCCTGAAGAGTGCAACAAACTGACCAGTGAAAGAATGTCATCCAGCTGGAAGAACTGAGAGAAAATGGCTGATTCGATAAAACAGCTTTAACAGAAGACTGACTTACTGTCTGAAATGTGTGAAAGTTATGATCATTGAGTCTATAGTCGCCAGTGTACATGGAGGCAATGTGAATGACCACACACAGCTTGGACTGCATCGGAATTCATTTGATGCTGAGAAACCCACCAAGGACATGACAGCAACTCCATGAATTTACCTTCCCCTGGCCAGCTGCGATTAGATGGCACTGTCGCCGGAAGCCCAGGGTGCACCAGCAGCACCTCGTGGCCCTGGCCCGTGGGAGGACAGGTCCGTCTGGTTGTTGCAGGCCTTCCAGTGGCGTCTCAGGCGGGGTGTGACCTTTCTGGCCAGCCTGCGGGTCTTGTATCGGCAGCGGCCTGAACTCGCTGGCGGACTTCCTCTCACACCAGAATCCTCCACCTGGTGGTTTTCCACACACGGGTGGTGCGCAAAATTGGGGTCGCTTCAGAGGAACCGACCCACAGTTTGCCTTGGTTCCCTTGGACCCTTACCCCCATTTTACCATATTTATCTGTTTCATGTCACAATCCAACTGTTAGGGAGGACTGTTTGACTCATGTAAACGTGGCCACTGACAGATTCATATGCGACAGATTCTTCAGACTGAGGCAATCATTAAAAGTTCTAATTGATGATGATGTGCATTGTGTGATCTGCAAGGTGTTCTTGTGGCTCTTGCAATTGTTAAATTCCCTTTCATACTTAGGTGCATACCTGTTCCTAAAGAAAAGGGAATTCCTTGTTTTTTTCTTCACATTGCCAATGCAAAATGCTTTGAATGTTTTATAGTTTGCTACAGGCATATCATGTCTTCCTGTAATTGTGACTGTCCAAAAGGGACAAAAAAATGTGACTTATACCCTTTTCCCACTGCAACTAGCAGGTTGAACTGTGCTTTTGACCCAGTACTCAAACAGGAACATGACGACAGGCATCAAGGACAACAGCGAACAGGCTGACTGTGACAGTGTGTTTAAAGATTTCAGCATAAAATGTGTCAAGCAGGCACAGTTCATCCAGAGTCTCAGAATATGAACCATCCAGACCCCTGAGGACCTCAGGAACAGGTTAACTAAGTGTTCTGAGAGTCAGAAGAAACAAGGTGAAGCAGCTTTTAGCTCCAAAAATCCTCAACTGTGGAGCAAACTTCCTGAACACCTGAGGACTGCTGACACACTCTTCTTTGAAATCAGGACTTGAAACATTTTTCACTTGCAGAAGCTTTTCAGCAAACAAGACTTTACTTGTTTTGAAAATCGCTCATTGAGAACAGTTTTGGGTTGGCCGTGATTTGTTTAAATGGATTTATGATCATTTTGTTTATTTCTTTCTCATTGTGACCCACTCTGAATTTTTTTGTGTATCAAAGGTGCGATAAAAACACACAAAAAAAACAACAACAAAAACTTGGCTTATCTTCTTAACACTGACTTGAGGAATTTGGGGGATTTAGTGGGAATTCAAGAATTCAGTGCTCAGACAACAATTATCAACCAGTATCACTCTGCTCTTTATTTTTGACTTTGTTTAATGAAATAAACACACTTTTTCTTCACATGGAATAAAAGGCTGCTCTCACTCAGATTTTATCATCATCCTGGTAGCATGGATCCAGGAAACGCCCTCCCAGGTGTTCCAGTGCAGTCTCTTAGCATCAGCAATATTGTGAAAACCATTGAGATTGGCAGAGCCACAGTCACTGAACCACCAGCCGCCGCCGCCACCATTGCCATCAAAACCACCGCATTTTTTTACAATATTGCCATAGTAGCTGACGCAACTCTCGCAGCCGTCATTGTCTCTGTCGACCGTGCTGAAGCCAAAGCCATTCTGGCTTGTGTCAGAGTTGGCACCACGGATGGCATCACCTGCAGACAGGAAGGTACAAAACATTTCAGGAAGTTTTGATCTAACTCTTGAATGTAGCTTTCATAATTGCTGAGAATGAGATCAACTTGCTTTGATGTTAGAGTCTGAGAGTGACCATTACCTGCAGTTCCTGAGTATCTGCCAACATGGAGTTTATAAGCCGTACTTGGACTCCCCAGATTGAACTTCTTATACTCGGCGTAAGCAGTGTTCCTTTGATTTTCCCACAGGTCCACCCTCAAGGTCATCCTCTTGGACTGGGTCAGCCAGTAAATCTTCCTCAAACCAAGCCAGTGGTCCCCTGAATTAACCAACAAAGCACAAAGAGTTGATCGACACAAATACTTTATTTCAATTAATTTTTAATCATTTGTCCTTGATTTTTGTGCATCTGATGCTGTGGCAACCGTGAAATGAAAATAGATGGATTTACACATTTATAATTTCATTACTATTTCAGCAAGTTAGTTTATTCATCATCTCACATGCAGGTATTACTTCAGCCTGTACTTACATGTCAGGTGACCAAAGCCATGGTCATATGAAGCCCAGTTTCGTTCAAAAGAAACTTTATCTCCGGTGCGTTTTTGAATCACCGTCCAGCCGCCATCTGGATGCATCTCACAGTACACCTGAGCAGAAGGTCCAGAGAGAGAAAACGAGAGTGTTTAGCTGTTTGAACTGAACCTCTAATTCTGTTATTACACAGATATTCACATGTGGAGCCTAAATGTTCCGCCCCACACATCGGCGTCCTCTTGGAGGTGCTGTAACCTACTATGCTCTGTTTCTGCTTCACAGATGGGCGGTGCTGGGGAGGCTATTGACAGAAGTGCTGGTCTGCCTCATCACTGGGATGGCTTTCGGCTGTGTATCGTTCGCCCACTATTTAAGAGCCGTCCTGTCTTCACGGATAGTGGCTCACTACTCAGTCAGTTTGATGCGATTATCTTCTGCGCTCAGTTCTTGTGCACTTGCTAACTCTGAGATTTTCTGTTCCTAGTTTTATGGCCAGCCTTGTCCTCGGGGAAACAGATCTGATGCCTGAACCAAGCTCAGAGGATTAAAGGAACTCGTTCCTCACTTGTCCTCTCTTCTGGTCAGAATTAAATCTGCTCATCCATCTCACCTCCATTTCCTCTTTGCTGTCTGCTCCTGAGCCTCTGACTTAGCCATGACACAAAACAGAGCAAACACACTCATATATCCTTCTCTCACAAAATCATTTCATGAAATTTGCTCATTTAATTTCACTATTATTATTGTATATTAGTGTATATAAATAGTGTGTATTATTATCACTGCTTTACCTGAATTTATTTATTTATTTACCTGAATGTACATTAAAAAAAGTCTCAACAAGTTATTGCTGCTAAAATGAATAAAAATGGTTGAGATAGTGAAATATAGTGAAGTATAGTGAGATATGATAAAGAGTGCTAACAGCCCATACGTGTTAAAGATTAAGGTTGAAAACATAAAATGTGATTAAATTGTGCAAAATCAGCTAAATGGAGTAAAACTGTTAAAATGACTAAAAACCTGTTTGATCTTGTTGAAACTTGGTTTGATACCTTGAAGGGGATTCTGCTTGCAGCAGGATGGATCATATAAACTCCGCTGCGTGACTCTGGCAGGCGCCTCTTAATCTCAGTGCAGTCCGATCCTGATGTTTCACATTGAAAGACAGGGAGAAAGAACATAACAATTATTCCAAAGATTTCTGGTGTTTGGAGCTTACAAGAGGAAATCAGGACATGTGCCATACCGTGAGGAAACACATCAACCGGATGTTTCTAGGAAGAGAAGAAAACAGCTTTAGAGAGAAGTTTGATTGTGTGTGAAGACAGCAGAAGAAAGCAGTTTCCAGAGTTTACCTGCGGTTGTGCTGTGACGCTGGAAAGAAGGACCAAGATCAGTCCACAAAGTCCAATCAGCATCTTCATTCTGACCTGAGGAGCAGCGACAGGTTGGTCTGAACACTGATGTCTTCCAAACATGACCTGATCCCTCAAGAAGAGTGTGTCCGTCCTGCTTTGGCCTCAGAATATATAGCAGAGCTGGAACCAGGATGCTCCTCTGTATTATTCACTGAATGTTGCTCATCTGGTTGCATCTTTCTGCACCGACAGCATTCCAATATTGACAAAGGATTTCTGGAGAGGACTGACCAGTGCAACTATGAAAGGTTAAAGTCATAAATCTTGTTCAGGTCAAATATCTCCTGCAGACTAAAAGAGTCCAGTCAGTAAAATTAAAAATTCCCAGCGAGTTGATTGTTAAGAATACAGACCTGTTGTATTGCACATATCACTCCTCTTCCTCATTCATGTGAGTGTTTTAATAAAAACATGATAACGACACATTTCCAGGCTGCTGGTTTCAGGATCCATCAACACAGACAGACTCTGTACCTGAAAAGCCTGTTTGAGCAAATATTCAGAGGAAAGCTTTCTGTCACTGGTTCTTCGTGTTTGAAATAAAATCAACTTAATTCTTTAAAATTCCAGAATCCAGTTTCATTTCCATATTGGTTCATAAACGACCACAAAGAATGAAGACTTTTAACTTTTCCCAAAGCACACCAACAGGAACCATGGACTTTCATCTACCGGTAATACAGTTTTATAGAAATCTCACCTCTGCTGTTTGTATAAATTGTAGATTGTGGCTGACAAACTTTTAATTTGTGTCAGGAAATATAAATTTTGACCATTTTATATTAATTGATTTAATCAGCAGCGCTGCAAAAAAAAAAAAAAAAAAAAATCAGTTTCTGACATTTGCTCACCTGCAGCACTGATTTTTCACACTTCTCTCTTCATATCTCCCCTTCTACTATTAACCCACAGTTCCAGATTATATTAGAATCTCACCAGATCAATTTAATCCAGATGTTTGAGTTCGGAGGATCCCAGCAGTGAAGGTCGGAGATCTGGGCGGATTTTCAGGCCCAGGATGAACAATCAAACTTTGAATCAGGAGATGTTGAAGAAATGTCTGGCTTGTGTCTTTATGCCTGCAGAGAAGGGAAAATACAACCAACCTGAACCAAGCACATCCAAAGAACTAGCTGGAGAACACATTTATATCCAGTCAGGTGTTATCACTGCAGATATGAGATGATGGAAACACGTCCGCCATGTTGATCAGCTCGGGGTTAAAGCAGCCAACAACTGGTACAAGCTGCGTTGTCTGGAACAGAATGTGAGAGCTGCAGGCAGATGAGCTGACAACACAGTTATCGTCATGTGTCGGGATCATTCCAGTAAAACATCAGACTGACACGAACCCAGGGTATCTTCAGTGTGTAATGTGTTTGCATGTTTTGCATTCCACAGTGGGAAATTAGACTGTGTACGTTTAATCATCAGATATAGATGTGTTCAAACAATATAGCAGTGAGTTGTTATCAGCAGGGCCGAGTGATAAAGTGTGCCTTTCATTGTAGGTCAGTTCATCCAGATGAAACTGGTGACATTATAATGTGTTTATTTAATCACTGGAGTGTTATAACACTGAAAGGGCATCCTGATTCCCTGAATGGCTCCAAAGGGAACATCCACAACAACTAAAAGTAAATGAGTTATTCATGATTTCATAATGACCTAATGTTTGAAAGACCGGCGCAGCGCGCCATTTAGCTCATTTTCTCAATCCCATCTCATCTTCTATAAACATCTTCAGCAGTCAGGACCCAACCTGCACTCTTTATGTGGAAACAAATGCTCTTTTTGCTCTTGATTTCACGAATCTGGACTCCTCCTTGCAATTTCTTTTTAAGACAACATTTCAAGTGAAAACGCACCGTTTTCATGTATTTGTTTCAGAAAACTTTAAAATTTACACATATATTTTCACAGAAGGCTCAGAAATACTTAAAGCCATAATTTTTCATGTTGGGTGGTTGCTGTTTTCTTTTTTTTTTTTCTTTTAATAAAAACAACCCACATAAGAGCAGAGAACAATTTGTCATAAGCATTAACAACGGTGAGATCAGTGACATTCGAATGAGCCCACAGCAACGTTGGATTGTCATTATGGGTGACTCTCAAAAATACCGAGCCCCAGTAGAATACGGACTGGGAGTCGTTACACTCTGGACTCCACTGTTGCTGTTATTGCATTTACACCTGCTCAGAAGAATGATTTACTGGTGCAATTAATTTATTTAATGAAGCTAAGCACTCATGTTAGTTATTTCACCAGTAAGCAGCTGTGTAACATGTAAAGTTAGCTATTAAATTATGGACAGAACCTGTAGACAGAGCAGAGGGACTCAATCTGTCCTGTTTATTTAAAAACCAGCTGTCCTCATATTATTCTTTACAAACAAGTCAGTGAGTCCACGGGATCTGGTCTGTATGTTCTGCTCATTAGAACAACCATAACAGGAACAAAAATCCAGCATCTTTTCCACTTATATTGTACTTTTATGGTTATATATGAAAAACAGGTATGATTACTTTGAATGAGGTTTGTCAGTTGCTGAGCAGTGTAAAAGCAATTGGCATCTACTCATGTATTACTATGTGTCACGCCCTGTGCCCCTGCGACCTCGTGGGGGCGCTCGGGTCCTGTTCTGTGTTTGTCTGCCCTCATGTTCTCCTGCCTGGTCACCTGCCTGCTCCTCTTGTTCTCCTGTCTGGTCTCTATCTCGTTAACTACCTAATGTGCTGCACCTGTCCTGCCCCGTTGATTAAGCCCCGATGTCCTGGTGTGTCTTGTCGACTCCTTGTGGGTCTGTCCGTGTGTTCGCGTGTCCTGGCCTGCACCTGCTGTGTTTTTTGAGTTTCCAGAGTTCCTGGTTCCCTGCCCTCCTGAGTTCCTTTTGGAAACAAAGACCCTTTTTGTACTCTGCCTGCTGCCTGCGCCTGGGTCCTTCCACCTCGCACCCGTGACAGAAGGAGCCGACCATCTCTGGACCCAGCAGGCAGTAAGTCTCCAGCCCTTCGGTGGCGGTGCTCCACCCGCCCCAGATCATCTGCCTCTGGCCGCCGCCAAAGCTGCTCGCCCCCGGACCGTGTGCCTATGGCCCCCTGCCGACGACAGAAGCCTGCGCCCCCCTCTGGGGCGTGTGGCGGCGAGGCTGCTCACCCCGGCGAAAGAAGCCCGCAGGGGCACAGGGCGTGACACTATGTGTATCTACTAGCTGTTTGTGTTCATCATACCAAATTTAGATATTAGTTACATTTCTCTGGATGTTACAGTTACCACAATATATCTGTTCATCCCTTATTGCTCCACCTCGCCAAAAATCAGCACCATGGACAGCTCCTACCGTAACGCGTCTTCCTTGATGAGCCAAACATTCATGGAAGTGTCTCACAAGAAGGGTGGCAATGTGGCTGCCAGAAGGGATGATCAGAGGGTGCTTTTTATTGTGTGAGTTCAGCAAAAGAGAGACGTCCACTGAGTTGTAATAGACTATCTTTGTCCACAACTGGACTGAGCCTTCTGAGTGTGCCATTTTTGGACTTGATCCTTTTTCCTTCTTTAATTTGTTGAATGTCTCTAGATATGCTTTCTGTTAGACTGAATGAATGATGAGCTTTCGGCTTGTGTGCGTTGTTTCATATTTGTACATTCTTTCAGACCTTTACATCCTTTTTGTCTTTGACTTTTTTTTTTTTTTAAAGATGCAGAGACAAGAACTAGTCTGGCGACTGCTCTGCATAGTGTTGGTCAGCTTGAGAATCTTTTCAAATGTTCTGCAGTCAGCTATGACTCCAATACTGCAGTTTCAGGACACATGACTGAATGTCCACCTGCACATAAAGGGACAAAAGGTTGCAACATTTACCCTGCAGTGAGGACAACTGAAAAATGTTACTTGTCCAGTGTGGCCATCTTTTTTCTCACCTAAAAGCAAGGCTTAACTTGAAAAGGAAGTCTGCATGTCATGATGTGGAGGTGAGAGTTTCACAAAGGTTCTTTTATCACAAACATTTTCAATGCATTCCATTGTTGTTTTTCTCCATTTCTTTCTGTTTTCCACATCAGATTCATAAATAAACATACATCCATAAATATACACCAGTCAGTGATAATCATCAAATTAAACACTGAAAACAGAACAATATATTTTTGGTATTAGGATTCTTGCACATGCACAAGTACAGAGCAACATTAGTGTCATACAAACTGCCATAAAGGAGTTAGATTGGCAATCAGGTACAATCAGAAGATGACTTTCCAGTAGCTACTGTGGAGTTGTGTCCTCTTTTCTCTTTTTTAATACTGTTTTTTTATTTTCCTTCCTTTCAAATAGTAAGTAAATTTTATTTGTATAGTGCTTTTCACCGAGCAGCCATCACAAAGGTCTTCACAGTGGTAGAGAATCATGTAAGGATCAAGAAATAGGGATAAAAGAAAAGATCATATAAACAGAGCTTTATTCATAATACATAAGATAAGAGTATCATATAAACAGTGCAGAGTACATAAGATACTGAGAGATATCATATAAACAGTGCATAATACATCGTACAGCCAAGACAACGCTCTGCCAGTTTGGACTAAAATGCTTTTTGGAACAGATATGTTTTCAAAAGGTTTTTGAAAGCATCCACTGAGTCCAGGGAGTGCAAGCCTAGAGGAGGTTCTTTCCAAAGGTGAGGCATGAGCTATGAATGAGCTGTCCCACCTAGTTTTTAAGCAAGTCCGGGGAACTCTCTGCAGGTTCTGCTCAGATGATCTCAGGCTTCGGGCTGAGCTGTCGGGCTTGATAGTGATATACATGGGAGCCTGGCCATGTAGGGCTCCAAAGATCAGCACCAGGATTTTAAACTGGACATGAAATACAACAAGGAGCCAATGGAGAGATTTTAAAACTGGTGTGATGTGGGACTCCTTTTGGAGCTGCTTAACAGCCTCGTAGTTGAGTTTTGGACATACTGGAAGCAAGCAGGCACTTTCTTGTTGAGGCAAGTGAACAGGCTGTTGCAGTATAGCCACTAGGATATGACAGCATGCATGATCATTTCAATACCTTTACAAGAGAGCTCTCTAAAGAAACACGTTTGTTGACAGAAACATTCCTCATAAAACTGACAACTGAGTGATATGAAGGGAGAGAAAATAGTGCAAAGCGTTTATGAGGTCTGACTTTTTTCTGGACAACGGTTTTGTGATTCAAATATATCACTCTTTCCAACACATATTGGTTTGAGAAGAAAAACGCTTTATATTCGTGACCTCAGCAAAGTTGGAACACATTGTCTTTCTCTGTGCGGTCTGCAGACAGCCTCTTTAATTTCAAAACCCAGCTAAAAACATACTTTTTCCCTCTGGCCTTCGGCCGAACACAGTAACCGCTAAATGTTGCGATCTGCTTTTTCACTGTTTTGCTGCCTTGTTTTTTTGTTCTGTTCATGTTTTGAGGGTTTTAATTGTCTTGAAAAGCACTGTGGTTGGCCTCAGGCCTAATTTAAATGTGCTCTATAAGTAAAGTTAGCATTGACATTGACATTAACTGTACAGATAGCCTTAGCAGAAAACAAAACAAAACAAAAAACTGGAGTTGAAAACTTGATTCACATAGTGTCAAACATAGCAGGAATTTTCTGTTAGACTTAATTCTTCAGGGTGAAGGTTTTTTTTCTTTTTTAGAGAAGTTCTAAGAATATCTGTCACATTTTATCAGACACACCTGTTGGGCAAGACTCAAGTTTGAAAGAAGACGAGGTAAAATTTGAAAGAGTCCTAAAACTGATTATCTTGGTGTTCGGTGAGAAATCGTCCTGTTCTGCTGTGTCGCCCATGAAGTCTCAATACTTTAATAAAAAAGGCAAGAAAGCCCCAAACAAACTGCAGAAGCAGCTGCTGGCTGATTTGTACATTAGCATCTGTTTGGCAAGATGTCTCACAAGAATGGCATCTTAATAGCCGGGATGGACACGATGCGCACAATGGTTTAAAAATAACCATTTAATTGATGAAGGAACTGCATAATATTTCCAACCTTTTCGGGAAGTATAAACCTTTTTTGGACAATCACATGAAATGTTTTCAAGCATAAAATCTGAATTCTATGGTCCGTCTGTCTTCACCTCAAACATGAAACTGCTCGTCATGGCCGCGAGAAAGAAAATACAATAAAACTAAAATCAAACAATGTCTCCATAACACACAGCATTTTGAACAATTCCTTAATGACAAACTGTGCTCACTTTCCTTTTCATAGAAACAAAAACATTGATTGTCTTTAATGTTAAAGTTAAAAGTGCTTTATTAATCCCCAGAGGGGAAATTCAGGTGTCCAGCCGCACACAGCGTAGCATACACATCAATACGCATTACAGACACATGAGTTAAACAGAAAACAGACCATCATTTAAATACACCTTAGCAGGATCGATTTAATGCGGTCGGTACAAATTACCTCCTGAACCTCTCAGTTGTGCACCGCACCAACAGGAGGCGTGCACTGTGGTTGCTTTGCTGAGCATAGCTTCATACAGGGGGTGCCTGTTGTTACTGAGGACGGACTTCATCATCCTCCTCATTCTGTTCTCCACCAGTTCACCAACGGAGTCCACCCCCCTCCCCATCACCGACACACACCTTTGGACCAGCTTGTCCAACGGATTACCAGGTTTGACAGCCATGCAGTTTCCCCAGCACACCACAACAAAAGAATACCGCAACGGCAACGCTTGAAAAAAGGAACAGCATCAAAAGATATTAATCTCCTGAGGAAGTCCAGTCTGCTCGGACTCTTTTTATATGCTGCATCAGCACCAACCAGTGCAGTCTGCGGTCCAGGTGGGCACACAGACATTTATAGGTAGTGACCACCTCAATATTGAAGAATAAGGACATTGAATGCTGATCCAAGAACTGATATATAATGCCCTGTCCACCACACTGGCCTGCTCCACATGATTTTTCACTCAGTAACTCGAGTGATTTCCACTGTAACTCAGCAAAATACTTTGATCAAAATGTACTTGAGTAAAAGTATTTGAAAATTGCCAATTCCTCAAAATGCTACTTAGTGACAGTAACATGAGTACTTGTCACCTCTGTTCAACAGATGCTAACTGCTATTTCCAGGGCATATGGAGGAAAAAACAGCATTCATCATATTGCTGATAATGGGAGGTTCAGGGTGGGTGTTGTGAGGCAGCCAGTGGGCCAGAGTCATTTCCCAGGCATCCACCAGGTGAACGTTTATTCCTTTGAATATGGTACGAAGAACCTTGTCATGCTGCATTATGTACCAGTCACTGGCAAAAATCTCCTCAAATCGTGCTAAATCTTTGGGGTTTGCAGTTCTGATGATGATCAGAGTGTCTGGAGCCCTGGTCAACAGGCGCAACACTGCCTTCCGAATGGTCATCAGCCGCCGGATGTACATCTCAACAGGGAAAGTGATGACATGTGCCCAGATGCCAATAATGATGACAGTGTTGGGACCTCCAGCTACTTCGTTGAGTTCATTGGCAATGTAATGCATCTCAATGGTTGAAACACTAAAACGGATTGGAGGACCATGGCAGCGGAAAGTCACTTTGATGTTGTTCTCACTGTCCAGAGCAAAGAATGGACCGGACTTCGGGTAACTTGACTGGAAGTCAAGCTTCTGGAGATCTAGATGTAATTGAGACAGGGGGGGAAAAAAAATCAAGTTGGAAAGAAAATGAATACAATACAAGAGATTCTCACAGAGTGAATACCTGGTTGTGCTTTGAGGAGGTATTGAAACCACTGCCTGATGGTGGAGTCTCCATACATGTGGATCTCCTTGTTTTTCAGACACTCAGTGATGGCTGATGTTGTGTTGAACTGGTGAACTGGAGTGTCGCGCAGTGATCGCCAAACACCTTTGTAGTAATAACCTGCTGCTCCAGACACACTTCTGCTTCTTGCCTCTGGTTGATCTGTGGTAGTCAAACCCAAGTCAATTTTTGAACGTATAAAAAAAATAAATAAATCGACCAGAATCTCTTTCTTTACTTTAACTGAACAGAGTATAGCACTGTAGTATTTTTTAAACTTTTCTTACATGTAATTATAGGGCTCTATTTTCGTAGACCAGAAGCAAGTGTGGGTACCTGCCCTGCACCTCCTTTTTAGCTGTGCCAATCTGGTGGTCCAGGGCATTTTGCAATTTTTGAACACGGCGCGATGCATCTCTGCCTGTGTTCCTCCAACCAGGGCAAGTGGTCAAGTGGCAGGAGTGAAGGCATGACTGGGTTTAACACAGCCGATCTACAATACATCTGAGTGACCACTTGTGTTGTCAGTCACACATTTGCATGTGCAATTTTGCATGTGTGGCTGACTGCAATTTGTGTCGCCCATTCGCTTGCCTGGTAGGCCCCGATCCTGGTTCCTTTGGTAGGTTGAGTTCACCCACGATTGTAGTAGATTTGGATTTTACTTTGTCTTCCCTCATTTATGGTAAACCCCCTTTTTTTTGTTGTGATAAAATTATTTATATATTTTTTGGGAAATCACATTGCTGGCACTCTTTGTACATGTGAGAACGGATCTGTGTGACCCAGATTGGTTTTCCTTGAGAACATTCCTCTTCAACTATGTCCTGGGGCAAAATTCCCCAGGTGGCATTGTCTGCAGCCCCAATCTAAAATGCCATCGCCACGCCACATTTGCATGTCTTTTGAGATGTGGAGAGGCAGCCAAATGCCTGCTCCTCCCCTTCTGTCTCAGGTGGGCATTGAGACCACGGACCAGGAAAGAAGGCTCTCCTCAGGCCATCCAGCAGTCCAAAAGGAGGATGAGGAAGGAGACGTATTTAAATGAAAAGCATTTGTTTCATGAACATTTGTGTCATGAGTGATTTTGTGTATCTTTAATGTGACTGAGTAAAAATGTATAAATATTAGGCTAATACTCACATTTAAGTACAGAACTACACAGCCAGGTGGATTGTTCTCTCCCATGCACACTGCATAGCTGTCACCTAAATTATGACAGCCCCAGGCGTGCTTCACATGGGCCAAAAATAGACGAGGCTGAAGATGGCAAGCTTTTAGCGCACCTTCCGCATAGTATTTTGGCACTAAATTGTCACTGCGTCAAGCTGAATCTGTCAAAACCTCCATCTGGTGCATGGCTACACCCATCCTAGCCGTGTCTAATCACTACTGTGTGGGTTATGCTACGGTCTGCCACCCTGCACCACCCTGTGTTGTGCTACCAAATTAGAGCCTTTAGTCAATGCTTTGGTGCTGTTTATATCCCCTTGTAAGGAACAATCTTTTTTTTTTCTTTGCACATTACCTTCCTTTTTTGACAGCACAGTGACTTGAGCAGGTCCTGATGTTCCAATGAAGACTTTTAGGTTGACGTCTCTGAGGGAAGAAACACAATATCAAATGCCTGACAGCACATGTGCATGTACAAAACTTCGACCTACAACCAATATTAGTTTGCATCACACGTTTTCTGTATGAAATACTGAGATACACAGCAGCTGTTGGCAATAAAATCAAATGTTTCAACTAAAAACTATTAAAAGTGGCTTAAAAGAAGGAAACAAGATTTTTGCATGTGTTACAACACAAACGTGGTGACTGTTGGTCAGACTTGTTCATGTTTCTCAGGCATTCAGGTCATTCAATTCAATCTTCACTGTTCCAAAAAATGGCAGACAGATATCTCACAATGCTCATAAAAAGTGAACACACACCTTTGAAAAAAATCTCTGTTTACAAAGCTTGTTTCTTTGATTGGGCCTGCTGACTGGCTGATTTTATGATCACAGCTCAGCGTCTTTGGCTTGTAGCAGAACCACGGTTCACCTGTACGGACATCAGTGTAGTCACAGATGGGTTCCTGGGTTGGAGGCAGGCAGATGTTGCAGATGGTGGTTTCTCTGACTGAACCTGACCGGAACTGGGTGTTGTAATCAAGTCGATCAGGCTGGTAATAGGTCAGCCAGTGGAGTACAGCGACTGCCTCACTGGGGTGAACCAGAGTCATCTGACGAGATGGAGAAAGAAGCTCTCACAATTTTAAAATAAATCAATGTTGCCATCCCTTTCATTCCTCCATCTGTCAATATACACCTTCAGAAAAATCTATAAGATGGTTTTTCATTTGACCATTAAATAAATTATTCAACAGACTTTCAGGTCGGTCAGTTAAAAAAAAAAAAAAAAAGTAATTTTGCCGTTAGCCTTAGTTGCTAAACATCACATCATGTACGAGGTGGTTTTAACATCATCCCAACAGCACTTACCTCCACCTGTGCAGATCCTTCCCAGAGTAAAGGGAAAACTACGGAGTAGGTGCCGTTGAGATGGTCCAACACTTGACCTGCAACACCTGCATCAAGAGCAGGGCTGTGCAGTCGAGCAAGTATGAAGTCTCCTCCGTATTTCTTGGGATGACCGTGGTAGTCAAACATTTTGATCCTGACCTTCAGCTGATCCCCAACGATCCACTGACCACCTCCCTTCTTTGGAAGAATGATGAAGCTGCTGTGGGCCGGATCGCTGGTGTCGTTTATTGAACGAGGAGGCAGCAGAGGCGGAATTTTAGGCCAAGCAATAGAGTTTAATATGAGGTTTTCCTCAACAGCCTCTTCTGGAGAAAGATGTCGGAAGGAGCAGAAACTGAGATTCCTCTGATGTTTACTGGTAACTTGTAAGGTAGTGATGGGGTCAAGTTCATCCTCAACCTGAAAAAGCCAAAGTTTGATTGCCGAATTATACAGACTGGCCCACAGTTTGTGCTTTCACAAATAAAACAGGATATTTTCAGTAGTATTGTTGCTTTCTGATGGCATTTTCAGTGATGGGATATCAAAAAATGATGCATATCGAATACATGTCACAGAACCCAAAAGCCAACCAGAGCCAGTTCAGAGGCAGAAGCAGGTTTATTGAGGCAAATAAGGCCAATGGGTTGATCCAAGCTAGAGTCAAAGTCTGAAAACAGAGTCCAAATAAACCAAAGAATCAAATGAAATAGGTAGACAAAGAAGGACCTGGATGTCCAAACATACAGGATACATCAGAGTATCTTGTCTTGGGTAAGTCACATCAGATGACCCGACGCAGACAAACGAGGGAGACAGGACTGAACACATTCAGGAGGAAAGGAACTGCAAGGGGATTGGCTAATAAGATGATTGGAGCAAGAGGCGAGTCAGACAGACACAGACAGTAGATGGGACTGACTGGGTACTCAGGAGAGATGGAGGGAAATAGTGTGGGACATGGACATCAGGCAGAGGTGGAATACACAGAGAGGGTGCTGGACTAGACGCAGACAACAGGTGGGCCAGACAAACACAGACCTGCCACTATTGGAGCTTTTCCAAGCTTTTTTTTGATTGTTTTTTGCAGCAAAAATGTGCAACACCTAGTACATTAATACTGGAAATGCCTTGTTCCCAGTCCAGGTGGGGCATGTAACCTTGTGTAGATGACTTTATGTATTTTTTTCAGCTCCAGTAACATTTTCCACTTTAAAACAGTTTTATATTTCACTACTAATTATTCAGTAAATTCTCACCTTCTGAACATTCTTAGTAAACTTTATGAAGACGAGGAGGCACATAGTCAGAAATAGGAAAGTGATGGCAGATTTCCAGACGAACTTCATGGTGACCAGCCCTGATCACAACTTCATTTGAAACTGTTCTGCAAAGTAGAAAAACAAAACAAAAAAACAATCAAACATGAAAGCATAAGACAAAGACACTACCCAAATTCCACATCCTTCATGTGCGCTCCAGTCAGGCTTTCTGACAGGAAGCTTTCATCACTCAAGCCAGCCTTATGTTTGAGCTGCAGCCTCAAGCATATACAGCAGACAGGTCACATATCGTTTATCTCATCTGACTCCTTTCTGGATCAGCAGAAACCTGGGGAACAGCCGTGTGGAAGAGCCAATCTGCCAGTCCTATCAGGTTGTCACTCAAGAAATGAAGAACAACTTTGTTTAACTTTGTTCAACTTTGTTCAACTTTGTTCAACTTTGCTCAACTTTGTTGAAGGGAAAGACGCCTTCCATTGTCCAGGCAGTGTGGCCGAGCACGCCATCAAGTTCTGGACCATTTCTGTCACCAGTTCTGTTGGAAACGGCTGGAATGACTGCCCTCTCCAGGGCATTTCGTATTGGGGACTCCATCATCTAAAGGATGAGCTAGCCACATGTTAGTGACTTCCCGATCTGCAGAACCTCATTTCCCTATGCGTCAGCATATTTAACAAGCCCAGCTGTCTATGCAGGAGAGAAGACATTGCGGAGCCACCAATGCCTGACTTCACTGCAGTGGTCTGGGGCATTACATTTCGACTCCCCCAAGTGTCCATTAAAAATTGGACTCCCCAGTAGATGAAGGGCTGTGGGTGAGCTGAACCAACTCTCTTCATTGCTGTCAGGTAACCGGAACTCTCTGTTGACTCAGTCTGTCCGTGTGGTGGTGGGGTGTGGTTTGGGCACAGCTGTGGAAGACAGCCAAGCAGGGACACCTGTGATCAATAATCAGTGGTTCTTTCTCCCACTGTCTCCCAGTAGCTGGTGGGGTTTAAAAGGATCAACCACTCCAGGTGGGGGCTGTTGCATTGTTGGGCACTATGGTGGTCATGCGAGTCAGTGGAGAAAGTTCTCCTGCCCTGTGAAGTTGCTAAATGGATCCATCGAGCTGAGGTCAGCCGTAACACCAGGCCAGGTACTCTGGTGCTCGCTGGTAACCATCAGGAAACTATTACATTCAATCTAATTGAGCACTCTCAGCCTCCGTTGGTGCTGTGTTATCCCCGGCTGCGTAAACACAACCCCCATATTGAGCGGATCAGGGAGGAGGTTAATTCCTGGAACACATTCTGCTTGAATCACTGTTTACGATCGGTGCTCACTCCTGGTGTATCTCTGCAGTCACCTCCACCTGAGCCTATTGATCTGTCAGCTGTTCCTGAAGCGTACCATGACCTGGCACCAGTATTCAGTAAGTTCAAGGCTCTGTCTCTTCCACCAAACCATCCTCATGACTGTGCTGCTATGGAGTCTTACATTCAAGAGTCCCTGGTGGCTGGAACTGCATGTCCGTCTTTATCTCCACATCTAACATTTGGAGGCATTTCTTTCAGCATTGGGGGCTAAGGTACGCCTCTCCTCTGGTTTCCATCCTCAGTCCAATGGCCAGATGGAGCATCCAAGAGATGGAGACTCTACTCCAATGTGTAACTTCTGAAGAACCTTCAGTCTGGAGCACTCTCCTTTTGTGGTTGGGTTAGGCACATAATTATTTGGTCTGTTCTTCTGGTCTGTCTCCATTCCAGTGCTCTCTGGGATACCAGCCCACAGGATTTGGCTGTGCTGTCAGTTGTGGTGATCATGAAGAGGTGTGAGAAGGTCTGGAAGAGAGCGTGTGCTGCTTTACTCAAGTCCTTCCAGAGGATGGAGCGGCAGGATAACTGGAGATGCAAGACCACCCACTCTTATTCTCCTCATCAGAAGGACTGGTTGAGGGCGAAGGATCTTCCCCTTAAACTTGAATTCAGGAAGTTGGCCCCTCACTTTGTGGGCCCTTTCAAAATAGAAAAGATCATCAACCCTTGTGTGGTACGTCTCAAGCTTCCCTCTTCCATACATATCCATCCCACCTTTCATGGAAGTCAGGTCAAACCAGTGAGGGAAAGTGATCTGGCCCCCCTGGTTAGTACCCCACCACCACGCAGGACACTGGATGACAGACTTGCTTACACTATGTTGGCTTGTGGATATTTGTCACCGGAGTCGGGGAGTTCAGTATCTGGTGGACTGGGTGGGTTATGATACAGGGAACATTCCTGGGTTCCTCATGGACACATTGTGGACCCTGGTCTCATTCAGGAGTTTCACCAACTGAACTGTCACACGCTATGCACAGCGTCCACTTAAGGGCGTTGTGGTCTGCCCTCTTCTCTTTAATGCTTCTCAGGTGGGCGGTGCAGGGGTGGCTGTTGATGGAAGTGTGGGACTGCCTCATCACTGAGATGGCTTTCAGCTGTGTCCTCACTATTAAAGTGGCGTTCTTTCTTCATGTTGACAATGGATAGTAGCACTTTACACAGTCAGTTGTATTCTCGTTCTCAGCTCCGCTGCGCTATTCAACTCTTGAGTTCTGTGCTCCTATTTCATGACCTATTCACCAGTTGAAAGGACTAGCCTTGTCCAGCCTCCCGGCTGCCTCCGACCCACTCTCGACTGCATCCTTGAGGAAACTGATCTGATCTTTGCCGCCTTCATTCCTCAAAACTGTCTACGAGCTCTCTCAGGATCCAAGGAACATTCATCTCTCTCTGTTCATCTTGGATGAAAATAAGTCAGCCAATCACTCTCACCTCTGTCTCCTCTTTGCTGCCTGAAAAGAACAGGATATGTTTGAAGGTACTGAGTTGAAGGAACAGTTGGAACAGATCTGCAGGGTCAGAGATGATGTGATCCCCATAGTAGTAGGAGCACTTTTGGCAGTGACCACAAAACTGGAAGAGTGGCTGCAGCAGATCACAGAAACAACACGTGAAGCCTCAGTTCAAAAGAATGCAGTCCCAGGAACACCCAAGATATTGCACAGTTGCCCTTCTCAGCAGTATTTTATGAATTCCTGGATCCAAGAGAATGTTTTAGAGCTCAACCAGGACAAAACTGAAATTTTAGTAATTGTTCCTAAGGCTGAGAGAGAAACACCTTTTGAAACTACACAAATTGTCAATCAATACATCTGAAGAAGTCCGAAACCTGGCTGTTATATTGAAATCTCAGCTGAGTTATATTGCACTTCTTAAACACTTTGTGAAAACAGGTTTTTGATCATTGAAAGAACATAGCTAGAGTCTGCTGGTTCAGTTCACTGCAGTTTTAATTATATGGCATCAACAAAGAACGACTCCCTGCTAAAGAATTTTAACAGGACGAAACCTGCAGAACCAGAACTGAAAGCTGCAGCCTTTTTACTTTTCTGGTTCTGATTACAGAATGAAAATAGACAAAAGAATAGAACAGAGACAGAGAGAAACAATCGACTGATTGACAGAAAAAAGTCAGTTGCAGATTGTGGGAAGGGTTTTTATGACATATAGGAATGAGCTGTACTTCTAGAAGGCTAAAGTATACATTAATTTTCTTGCAGTATTGGAAGAAGTGTAATTTCAGGCCGTTTTTGTCCTCCACGTTGCATCAACTTTCTCACACAGAGTCATCTATCAATTTGCCCGTCACAGACAGTAAATCTTATCAATAAAATTCCTTTACATTTGTGATCTCTCCTATTTCAGATATTTAATAACAATTGATATGTAAATTCAAGCCATCTGTTTATTCAAGCATTACCCCAAGAAAATTAAAATTTTAAGTGTATTTATATGAAATTATTTTCAATGCAAGGCCATTTCAGTACTCCCACTTATAGTTGTTTTTCATAATAAACACATTTTCTTATCTTCAGGTCTGGGGGGAAAAAAACCCTATTGTTTGTAAAAGAAATTTGGGTCAGTCCAACTTTTATCAGAATAATAAAAAAATAAATTCACTTTGTTTTCACTTTTTTTTCGTGGGGATTTGAGGACCCCCTCGAAAACGATATGGTTCATCTCAAGGAGTTTATCTTCTCAAGAAAAAAAAAAAAAACTGTCATAAGAGAATCTCTGTGGTTCAAGAGATTATTTTTCAACTGCTATTTCTTTTTATGGAGTATCTATATAGGGCAAACAAGAAGAAACAAACCTCTAACAATATTCAGTTTGAAAGATCTTTGATTTTTAGCTTATTTACAACACATCTGAAGCAAGTTTAATGTGTCTTACCTCATTGGAGACTGAGTTACTGAAGAAGTGAACACTGAAAGAATCCTGATACTGATTGTCTTCATGTACGATGAGAGAAACACATTATTGACAGGGAGGAATGTGAAAACCATCCAGCAATGCAGTGACGAATGTTAATCTGGCTGCATCAGTGACATATCTTTCATACCATCCATTCAACAGGTTGAGCCGACAATGGTTCACACAATTTAGCTTTATCATGGAACGCCCTTTAATTGGAAACAGAAGTGGTGCAGCTGGATGGATCAGCTGTCAGCAAAAACCACCTGACAGAGACAGCCTCGTTAAAAAGAAGAAATGAGATCAGGTGCAATGCAGGCACAGTCTTTAACACAGAAGATTATTAGAAGATACAGAAGTTTTTCGTGAAGGACCGAAATTTTTCCCATTGTGAAGTTAAAGGCTTGCCCATGCTTCACATGTCCGCGTCCCTGCACCACCAATGTGCACGCACTCGCTCCCATTCTACATTTCTGAACGCATGACGACATGCGTTCCACGCATGCGCACTGATGCCTGCACCCTCTCAGAGAAAACAAGCTGTGCGCATGCACACAATCAAAATGGCGACCAAGGGAAAGCAGACGGGGACGCAGCTCCTGTGTCTGCTGTATTTAGCTAAAGAAGAGGATAAAAAACAAGTGTCAGCAAAGTGTTCGGTGGCGGTACTGGAGAAAACTCTGGCTGGCGCATGTGCGATGGTCTCCGGCGCATGCGCGACGGATAAAGCCACTCGGCGCATGCCCGACTGCGGTCACAAAATCTGGGTGCAGCGTGGACGTCCACGGATTGATCCGCACAGACCCTCGCGGACACGTGACGCATGGACGGGCCTTAAGTGACCCCACCTAGTTCATGTCCTGAACAAGAACATGTGAAATACAGTTCTGGAACAACATGTTCCTTTTCTCAGGGGATGAACTCTTTGGGTTAAGACACCATCTCATTGTGTTTAGTTGGTGCTGCTTCAGATTTTAAACTTTTTTTCACTAGGTTTTCACCAGAAAAAAAATGCTTTACATTTGACCATTGCTTCAATCAAGCTATATTCTCTATAACTTTGTTTGTTCCATCTCTTTGTTTTTGACAGATCTTAGATATCTTTCTGTTCAGTCAGACTCACCACCATTTTTTTTTTCCTGCTGTTTATTTTGCCTGGCAAGATGGCTGCACACGTAGACAAACTGACCCGGTTCTTCTTTTGTCAGCTACACATTGACAAGAACTTACACTCTACTGAACTTTTAAGTCTGAAACCACTCTGGACTGACTGGACCCTCCCACAAGGGTTCGACTCATTCCTGGAGAGGATAAGATGGCGAGAACGGATAGAAAAGAGGTGACAGCGGCTCTGAAAAAGATGCTGGAAATGAGGCAAACGAGCCGGCATTAGAGCTTGGCTTACCATGACTCAGTATAAACTAACAGTTTCAAGTGTCTTTCTCACCAACATCCCCTACTTTTTTTTTTTTTTTTTTAGTGGAGCAGTAGTTTTTCAAAGTACCAAATTTCTTAATTCATTCATTTGCACTGTGGAGGTTGTGGTGGAGAGGAAGACGCTTAGAAACTGTAACCCCGCCCACCCTCTCCAAACTGTGGAGCTCCTTCTCCAACAGACTGTTGCAGCTCCGCTGTCTCAGGGACAGATACTGGAAATCATTCCTGCCACAAGTCATCACACTGCACACGATCTCACACCTGTCTGCTGTATGGTTGTTTTTTCTGGACTGTTCTTTTTTCAACACTCCACCATACAGCACCTTATTTACTATCCATTATTCAGCACCTTAACTGTTCACTTATATTAGCTCCTGGGTTCATATACAGCCTTACTGTTTTTCATATTGGCTGTAGGGAAGGAGTGATTCCTTTAGGGAGGAATCTAGACCGACCAGTCTAACTCTGTTCCATACCATCAGTAGATTTCATATTTCTTTACCATCTGTGTATTTTAACATCCCATATCTTTATCTCTATTCATAGGTCAGTACTTTTTGTATATATAGTCTTAATTGTACATAATTCAACTTAATTTTATGTCCATATTTCTATTGATGCTGCTGTAATATAAGAATTTCCCACTTTGAAATCAATAAAGTAAATCTATCTATCTATCTATCTATCTATCTATCTATCTATCTATCTATCTATCTATCTATCTATCTATCTATCTATCTATCCATCTTTTTTTTTGTTGAAGATTAGATCAGAATCAAAACATTTTTTGTGTGGAATACTCAAAATGGCCTGCCATACGCCAGTCTCACTCTGAGCTGTCATGAAAAGGTGAGAACCATGAAATAGTAAAAAGAAGAAATGCAAGACAACAGGATGCTGGAGTCTGTGGCATTAGATGCTTGCGCTACAAAAGACAGCCTGAAGAGGGTGCCAGAGTAAACAGAAAAAGGCCCGTTTGCAGAGAGAAATCAGTTTGAAAAGAGCAAAGCTTTCTGAGGTGACTGCAAAACTGAATAGAATAAGTGGATTGAAGACAAACAGTGATGATCCAGATACTGTTGATGAACATTTGAAGGAGTTAGTAAAGCTCATGAGTCATGGGTCGGAACGATGCTAATCAGACATATTGGCATCAAGCTATAAAAAGAAAAAATAAGCAGTTTCATGATGGATGCTGAAAAATGGAAAATTGATGCCACACAGCAACAACAGAACAACGTGGGACCAGGTGACAGCACATCTTCGACAGGGCGATGGAAAGGGAAGCGGCCAGGATCCTGCATGTCGGGGGCCATGTCCAGCCACGGCAGTTCAGCTACATTATAATCATCATCATCATCATCATCATCATCTGCACCTCCTAAGGAACAAGCTGAAAGAGCTTCTCTGATTGAAAGGGCACTGAAATTAAAAGAGAAACAAACCCTGGAGAAGGAAGAACAACAGTTAATGCAACCAATAACAAATACAACAAAAACAATATGACATGACAAGAACGTTTGGGCTGAATGCGCTAGCGTAGAGTTTCGACTGTCTATAGTAAAGGTGAAGAATCCTACCAGAAGGTTGTGGGTCATCCAAGAGCCACCCCTGAAATTTCCACCACACCAACACAATGGGCTGCTCCACATTTTTCACTCAGTAACTTGAGGGATTTCCTATGTTAGTCAGCAAAATATTTTGATCAAAATGTACTTGAGTAAAAGAAACATTACATTTTTCAAAAAGTCCTTGAAAATTACAAATGACTCAAACTATTACTCAGTTACAGCAACAAAAGTAAATACTCTTCACAACCTTCCGTCTCTGCTCACCAGACACTAATTGCTTTTTCCAGAGAATATGTAGGACAATATAACATTCATCATATTCTTAACAATGGGAGGTTCAGGGTGGGTGTTGTGAGGCAGCCAGTGGGACAGAGTCATTTCCCAGGCATCCACCAGATGAACGTTTATTCCTTTGAATACGGCACGAAGAACCTTGTCTTGTTGGATTGAGTACCAGTCAGTGGCAGAAAACTGCTCAAATCCACGTACACTCTTGGGGTTTGAAGTTCTGATGATGATCAGAGTGTCTGGAGCCCTGGTCAACAGGCGCAACACTGCTTTCCGAATGCTCATCAGCCGCCGGATGTAGATCTCAATGGGGAAAGTTTCATAATGTGCCCAGATGCCAAAAATGATGAGTGTTGGCTCTTCCGGCGACTCCGTCCAGTTCGTTGGCAATGTAATGTAATGTTTTTCAGAACATGTATGGGGCACTCAGTTAACAATATTACAAACTGACAAAAAATTGGATTACCTAAACTGTTATACATGTAATTATATTTGAAATTACCCAATCTTATTGGTAGGAATCACTGGTAATAGTAATCCAACTTGACTTGTGTTTTGAAATTTGTGCATCTTTTGCAACTGCAGGTGGAGAATGCAGAAGAAAGCTACATGCAGTGAGTGACACTGCTGAGGCCCACAAGAAAAACAAATGCTGAGGAGATTATCAAGTGAAACTGCTTTTTCATTTACTTTGAGTGTCCATTTGTTTTTGTTTTGTTTTTTTTTCTCTGATGTTTAACAGTAATAACTTTTTGTCTCCTCTCTTTCTTTTTTGGTCTTGGTAGGCCAGAAATGTATCACTGCAAGCACTGTTCCCATGAGAGTAGAACTATCATAGGTTTTACTTATATGAAACTTCAGCAAACTGCCTTTTTACCTGTGGTGCACCTAAGTGTGCCCGTGCATTTAGAAAATCTCCACCATTCAAGTCTCACTTGTACAGAGATCATAAAGGGTACAGATTTGACAAAGGTACTACAGATGAACATACCAGTATAACACTGATTTGTGAGATTAAATTTTGTCAGAGTAAATTTACAAACCTGAAGGAGTTGCTTAATCATCTGAAAGGCCATATAACCTGTCCCTTCAAGGCTTGTGAGAAAACATTTGGTGTAAAATCCACATTTGCATCTCACATTTCAAGAACACACAAAACAAGTTTGACAAGATATGTAAGTGAAGTGCTGTCTCAACACCCAGCTCAAAAAATGCAGCCTGAAACCCTGCGCCATCTTGTGAGTCAGCTCTCAACCTCTCACCAAAAATGCTGAACAGCCTGATAGACAACTTGATGATATTGTGGATGAAGACCTTTTTTTCGAAGAAATTGTCTGTTTTACTTGAAGCTTCAGGCTAACTTAGTTTTACCAGCATCAGTAATTCAAACTATCATTGAGGAAGTCAAGGACATCCATGATTCTGCTCAGTTGCACATCTTTTCTAAACTGAAAGAGAAATGGTCTGTTTGGTGTACCTGACGCTGGTATTACCATAGAGGGGCTCACAAAACATGACATATTTAAAAAAAAGGCAACAACATTTTGTGTACAGATCAACGTCACAAGTCAGTGTTCAAAAACCATTTCAACTACGTTGAACCTCTGCCTTTGTATTTAGGTACAAATGTTACGGAACGTGAAACGGAGGCTCGGCGCAGAGGGCAGCCAGACACAGAAAGTGAGTGGAAACAGGTTTATTTAACAACTGGGTTATCAGAAGTAGTCCGAAGGCTGAGTCCGAGGGCCGAGGAGACGCACACCAGCAACTGTGAACGGGTCAGAGGCGAGGGGCTGCTTCTGTTGCAGCCAGGTGAGCAGGTGGCAGGCGAGGGAAGGACAGGGGTGGACCAGGCTGCAGCAGAGAAGGTACGGAGTCAGTGGCAGCATGAACAGAAGGCTAGACATACAGGAACTCTGGTAGTACTCAATCAATCAATCAATTTATTTTTGTATAGCCCAGTATCACAACAACAGTTGCCTCAGAGGGCTCCAAGATGTTACATTGATTGGTAAAAATAAAAACAGTGAATAAGCATAATGTTAATATGTCAAATCCACAGTAACAAGACAAAACGAAGCAACCACCGCCTTAGACCCTCACATCCGGCAAGAAAAAACTCCAAAAACCCAGTGGGAAAAGAAGAAATCTTGGGGAGAACCACAGTATGGAGTGATCCCTCTCCCAGGGGCGGACAGCTTTGGCAACAGCTGGCATGAGACAACAAGAAGTAAAGCCTAGCACTATGTTGAGTATAGTCCGTTGGACGGTCCAGCACAGGAACTACGGATCCCAGAAGTAGAACTGAAGCCAGTCCGCGGGCAGCACCGACAGGAGTGTCCTCCCGGTCCGGACGGAGCTTGTTTGTAGGCCCTCGTGATAGTGGAGTCAGCAACTGAAACTGGAGAAGACTCCCCCTCGAAGGGGGGGGACAGCAGGTGAAAAGCAATGAACGGACTAAAGGGAAGAACATTCAGACATTAGAGGATAGGGCTCAGTGCACCGTACTTCCCACAGCATTCTAGCTCCTAGGGCAGCTTTGTGGATAGTTTAGAATAGTTTAGTAATTTAGTATTTAAACTAGTATTTAGTTAGTATAGTTTAGATAGTTTAATTTAGTTTGGTTTAGTTTGGTTTAGTACTGACCTGGGGTAGTTCAACGGTCCAGCATCGGAGAGCGGACTGCAGCCAGCTTAAGTAGGCAGCAGCGCTAATGAAACAGACGAGGCCACTCTCCGGACAGGCGACTCCAATTCGCTGATGAGCTGCTCACACAGCCTGCTCACCTACAGGTAGAAGGGAGAGAGAGAGAGAGAGCAGAAAACAGACCCGCTCCATAGTGGCAATGGAGCGGGCATGACAACAAATGACTCAGGAAAAGAATGCTTTTGCACAGTATAACCGAAACTATTACTTCTCTCTTTGAATCTGAGGGTTTCAAAAAAACAGTATGAAGAATCCCACTCACGACTCTCATCCTGTGATGTGTTGGAAGATGTATGGGATGGACAGAATGTGACTGATAATGCCTTACTTCAAACGGAAACCTCATGTTTGGCCTTGATTCTCTATCAAGATTCCTTTGAGGTCGTCAATCCTTTAGGATCAGGACGAAAAAAACACAAGGTATTGGCTGTTTATCTGATGCTTGGCGATGTTTTGCAGGAAATAAAATGAATGGAAAGAAAAACAGTAAAATAAAACCAAAACCAAACATCCACAACACAGAAAATGTTGAGCATTTTTTTAAAGACAAACTGAGCTCTTTTTCGTTTTTAGAGACACATAAAATATTGATTTTTTTTTTTTTTGTTGAAGAATGAAGACAGTGACTGCTGACACAAGAACTGAAATAAAATGCCCTCCCACAACACAGTGGCCCTCATTTATCAAATGGTCGTACAGCGGTATATGGGCGTACACCCGTCGTACGTCCATATGAAAGACGGGTTGGTTATTTATCAATTTGGTCATGATCGTTCGGAAAGATGAAATCTCACGACAGCTCTGACATCGTGTACGCAAGTTTGAGTCAATGCGGACTTGCGGTGCAGCACAGAGAAACGTGGCGGAGCGTGAAAATAATTATAAAGCACATCTCAAACACCCATAAAGCAAAAGCAGCACACATTCAGGACAGATTAAAAGTAAATAAATAGAAAATAAAATCATGACCTTTCAGGATATCTAATAAAATTCTTCTTTGTGGGATTAATAAATGATTTTTAACTTTCAATAAGTCCGCTGGTCCATCCTGCCACGGAGAGGAGCGCAGTTTAACAGTGCGCAACGACGCACACGCGCTGCTGATCCAGCGGGGGAAACACTGCTGTTCCTGTTCATCCCCGAAATGGTGTGTGACTTTATTTAGGCAGTTTTACACAATAGTGCATTGGCCGATAGAGTTACTTTTGATGCGCTTGCGACACGAGAGGAGCTGATGTGGGAACCAGCAGAGCCTCCACTGGGTCTGGACGGAGGAGACAGGACCTGAAGAACCGCTACTGAAATGGAAATAAACTCTAAATTTTAGCAAATGATTTATTTAATCAGTGATGTGATACCAGTAACCTAGAAAATAACATGAACTAAAGGGAGATTAAATACAGACAGAGGACGTGTAGTCAAACATTTTATTAAGACTTCTATAAATTGTCTTTCATTTAAAGGGGCTGTATCATGCAAAATTCACTTTTTGTATGTTTTAACCTTGTTATATAGTTATGTACTCACCTAAAACACCCCCAAAGCGTTTTTTTTCCTTTGTGCCTGCGTGTTTAAGCTTTCCTGGCGTTTGTGCTGCTCAGAGACGCAGCCCCTCCCGCACCCGTGAAAACACTCTGTTTTCCCACGTTCACGTCACACTGTGAAGATGGCTCCCCTGAGTCCTCCCTCCCGCAGGCCCTCGGCAATCAGCGTTGCTGCTTTTTGGAACTCCGATTTCGAGGATAAACTTTGACCATCGTCTGAAAGCAACAGTCAAGCAAGAGCAAGAGTCTGAAGGGTCTGAAGGGTCTGCGCTTGGTGAGTTTCTCACAGGAAAAGACGTTTTTGCGTGTGGAGAAGCTAGAGCTAAAGAGCTAAAGCTAGCTAGCGTATTTGTTTTGAAGCGCTGATTGGTTGAAGTTCGCTGTCAGTCAAAGTCCACAGGGGGAGAGGCGGGATTTTCAGTGAAACAGAGCGTTTTCTCTTCCGGGTTTCAGAATTAGCCCCAGAAAATCTTTTATTTCACACAAAATTACTTTTCCTCAGCGCCAAAAATAAACTATTACCATGTTAATGGCATTTCTAGGGTTTGGACTAGCTAAAAAAGCATGATACAGCCCCTTTAAGCAGATCCGGCAGCGGGTGGCACGCCGCCCTCGGTGGCTTGAGTCCCGGGTCCTATTCGATCCTGTGTCCTGCTCGGTCCGGGGTCCTGCTCGGCACCGGGTCCGGTGCTGGGTGTGTGTGTCTCGGTGGGACCGTCCCCGCTGTGGGGAGGAGACCAGGCCGCGGTGCCGCTGTCCGACTTTAAGACATAATTAAACAAAACAATAAAACTCTGAGCTGCACAATATGAATCAGCCTTATTATTTGTAACATCAGGGTTAAATTAACTGAACGTATAATCTGTTCAGACCTCAGCCGGTGTCCGTTCATCCGGGGGACGCTGCTCACGGCTGCCGTGAACGGCTTCCTCCAGACAGCGTTTTTCTTTTCTCCTTTAATTTCAGTTTTTATTCTTCCAAGGAGCTCCTCCTGATTTACCTCCACCTCAGACCTGAGAGGATCCATTTCCAGCTCTCAAAGTTTCTTCTTTCGCCAAAATCGCTCCTTTTCCGTGTTTGACCTCAGTGGGCGCGGCTTCGGAATTATGAATATTTCAGGGCGGAACATTGTTAATGACGATCAAATTCAGCCATCGCATTTATCAACACCCGATCACTCAAACGCTGGGATCGGCGAGGTACGGAAGTTTCTGTAATGCCGCGTGAGCCCCGTCGTACGATGAGCTCACCGCTCAGATATACACCCGTTTGAAAGATCGTTTGATAAATGAGGGCCAATGTTCATATTTTTCACTCAGTAGCTTGAGGGATTTCCAATGTAAGTCATCAAAATATTTTGATCAAAATGTTCTTGAGTACATTTGTGAGTCATTTGTAATTCTCAGGAACTGTTTGAAAAACGTAATGTAACATTACGTTTTTCAACGAGGACTTGAAAATTACAAAAGACTCCAAATTTTACTCCTTTACAGCAACACAAGTAAATACAGCAACACAAGTAAATACACCCCACAACCTTCCGTGTCTGCTCACCAGACACAAATTGCTAATTACTAATTGCACAGCTCAGCGTCTTTGGCTTGTAGCAGAACCACGGTCCTCCTGTACGGACATCAGTGTAGTCACAGAGGGGATGCTGGGTCGGACGCATGCAGATGCCGCAGATGGTGGTTTCATTGACTGAACCCAACCTGAACAGGGCGTTGTAAGCAATCTGATCAGGCTGGTCATAGATCAGCCTGTGGAGCACGGCTAGTGCCTCACTGGGGTGAACCAGAGTCACCTGACAAGATGGAGAAAAAGAACTTTCACAGTTTTAAAACAAATCAACGTCATTGTCCCTTCCATGTGTCTCTCCATCAATGTGCAGCTTAAGACAAATCTCAAAGTTTTTTGTTTCCATTTGACCATTAAATAAATTTCAGGTGATGATGTAATTCTGCCGTTAGCCTCAGTTGATAAACATCACATCATGCATGAGGTGGTGTTAACATCATCCCAACAGCACTTACCTCCACCTGTGCAGATCCTTCCCAGAGTAAAGGGAAAACAACAGAGTAGGTGCCGTTGAGATGGTCCAACACTTGACCTGCAACACCTGCATCAAGAGCAGAGCTGTGAAGTCGAGCAGTTAAGACATCTCCTCCATATTTCTTGGGATGACCGTGGTGGTCGAACATTGTGATCCTGACCTCCAGCTGATCCCCAACGATCCACTGTCCTCCTCCCTCCTTTGGGAGAATGATGAAGCTGCTGTGGGCCGGATCGCTGGTGTCGTTTATTGAACGAGGAGGCAGCAGAGGCGGAGTTTCAGGCCAAGCAATGGAGTTTAATATGAGATTTTCCTCAACATCCTCCCCAGGAGAAAGATGTCGGAAGGAGCAGAAGCTGTGATTCCTCTGATGATGAGTGGAAACAAAGTTTGATTGCTGAATTATTCAGACTGGTCCACAGTTTGTGCTTTCACAAATTAAACAGGATATTTTCAGTAGTATTGTTGCTTTCTGATGGCATTTTCAATGATGGTATATCAAAAAATGATGCATATCGAATGCATGTCACAGAACCCAAAAGCCAACCAGAGCCAGTTCAGAGGCAGAAGCAGGTTTATTGAGGCAAATAAGGCCAATGGGTTGAGCCAAGCTAGAGTCAAAGTCTGAAAACAGAGTCCAAATAAACCAAAGAATCAAATGAAATAGGTAGACAAAGAAGGACCTGGATGTCCAAACATACAGGATACATCAGAGTATCTTGTCTTGGGTAAGTCACATCAGATGACCCGACGCAGACAAATGAGGGAGACAGGACTGAACACATTCAGGAGGGAAGGAACTGCAAGGGGATTGGCTAATAAGATGATTGGAGCAAGAGGCGAGTCAGACAGACACAGACAGTAGATGGGACTGACTGGGTACTCAGGAGAGATGGAGGGAAATAGTGCGGGACATGGACATCAGGCAGAGGTGGAATACACAGAGAGGGTGCTGGACTAGACGCAGACAACGGGTGGGCCAGACAAACACAGACCTGCCACTATTGGAGCTTTGCCAAGCCTTTTTTTTTTTTTTTTTTTTAACAGCAAAAATGTGCAACACCGAGTACATTAGCACTGGAAATGCCTTGTTCCCCGTCCAGGTTGGACATGTGGGGCATAGCACCTTGTGTAGATGACTTTACATACATTTTTTTGGGCTCCAGTAACATTTTCCACTTTAAAAACAGTTTTATCTTTCACTACTAATTTTTCAGCAAGTTCTCACCTTCTGAACATTCTTGGTATACATTATGAATCAGGACACACATTATGAGGACACACATTGTCAGAAATGGGAAAGTGATGGCAGATTTCCGACAGACGAACTTCATGGTGATCAATCCTGATCGCAGCTTCATTTGAAACTGTTCTGCAAGTGAAGAAAAAAAAATTAAACAAAAAAACATAAGAGAAAGACATTGATAGATAATGGAGACATTATCACAATGTGTGATCTGCTTTTGCATATATCCTTACCTCTCAGGCTACAAACTGAACCATTGAAAGATTCAGCTTTTTCCAATTGACCTCTTGAATGGAGTATATTTCAAATATCTGTTCACAATACATGGGAATATGTTCACATACATAGAAATTAAAGTTACCCACAAGATGGAGAATTTGGATACACCTGACTCACAATTTCTACTTCAATAAATATGTGCAACGGCCTCTCAAATCAAACGTAAATGACGAGATGTTTAAAATCCACAGGCATCAAATGCAAAAAGCAACAAGGCATAAACATAGATACTAAAAGGTAAAGTGCTAACAAATGTCACAGATAAGAACATGGGATTGCTCGGGCCTGGTTGTGATCTTTTGACTTTATGTCATTATTAGAACAAACAAAACAGGGACTTCCAGGTTGAACTCATGTCGTAGTCATGTTTACCAGAGAACACGCTCCTGAGAAAAGCTCTTATTTTCCCACTGAAAACTCTCTAACAAAACTTTGTGTGGAGAAAATGTTCGATGAGTGGGAAGAGACTCACATGGGCTGAGAAAGTCCCATCCCTAGCTACGGCCTGATTCCCATTCTCCAAGCTCTAAAATGACTAAATATACCAATGTTGCTGGGGCCGTGGTTATTGCCTGCCACGAGAGCCATTAAGTTGTATTGTTGACGTTTTGGCGAAATCGCTTGAAAGCATAGAACATGTGGTTCTATTTTTCTTAAAAACAACACAGCTATTAATGTTTTGGAATAACTGGTGGAACCAACTAAAAGCTTACAAAATTTCCTTCCACATGACACCAAGCACATACACAATTAGAGGATCTGGAATTCTCTATATCCCTAAAATATGTACATTATATGGCTTTGGCAAAGGTGGAAGGAAATAGGCAGTTTACATGGCCGATCACTTCGTGGCTGAGTTGCTGTTGTTCCCAAACTTCCATTTTCTTATAATAAAGCAGACAGTTGACTGTGGATATTTGGGAGTGAAGAAATTTCATGACTGGATTTGTTGCACAGGTGGCGTCCTATGACAGTTCCACACTGGAATTCACTGAGCTCCTGAGAGCGGCCCATTCTTTCACAAATGTTTGTCAAAACAGTCTGCATTCCTGCTGGACTTTATACACTTGTGGCCAGGCCATGTGATGAGAACACCTGATTCTGATCGTTTCGATGGGTGAGCAATTACTTTTGGTCATACAGTGTATTAAACACACAACAATTTCCATCACAATGCCGTCGATCACATCAAAATACAGTGATGTTTGAGAAGTGAAATGAAGTTTATAGGATTAACAGAAAGTATGCAATAATTACTTAAACAAAAGTAGGCAGGTGCATAAATTTGAGCGCCCTTGTTTCATTGATTTGAGCAACATGATGTACGATGAGAAACATATTACTGACAGTGAGGAATGTGAAATCAAAGAAGGAATGCAGATGGATGGATCAGCCTCCAGCAAAACCACCTGACTCAGACAGTATTGTTAAAAAGAAGAAATGAGTGCAGAGACCCCACCTAGTTCATGTCGAACAACAAATGTGAAATACAGTTGTGGAACATATTCATTTTCGCTTGAAATGAACTCTTTGGGTTAACACACCGAGAGTTGTTTTGAAAATGCACCGTGAAGGAGATTGTCTAATGTGCAGTGGCAGCTTGTGCCATAATCTTTGAGTAGCAACAGAAAAAGCCAGAAGTGCTGATGTTTATATGGATATTGATGATTATTGCCTGGTAAAATCAATACTTTAGAACTTATGTTTGTGTTTTTTTTTCTAGTTTTCTGGTAAATAAAACAAAAGGTTTTTTTTTTTTTCAAACAAACTTGAGTTTTCCTGTTTGCCCCCACTGCCGGACTGTTTGGTCCATGACAAGAACGTTGGGGCTGAATGGGCGAGTGTCGAGTCTCGACTGTCTAAAGGTGAATAATCCTACCAGAAGGTTGTGGGTCTTCCAAGAGCCACCCCTGGCCCAAGGTCCACGACATTCCTTAAAGGGCAACTCCGGTTTTTTGACACCTGGACCTTATTTATAGGTGTGTGCATGCTCATATACTCACTCAGACAAACATCGTGCAGCTCGGAGTCCTTCAGAAGTTATTTAGATCCAAACGATGTAGCCGCACTAGCGGGGGTGCCACAGCAATGGAGCATTAGCGCTGGACATAATCTCTGCAAAATTGCTCATTTCGGCTGTATTTCTTCATCCATCGCCAGTGTTATCATAAAGTCAGCTCGTCTACCGTCTTCAGGTGGGTCAGCTGAAGAGCTGACAGTTTTCGCTAACTTAGCCACAATTAGCTCGGATGGGAACGTTGCGGCACTCCTCTTGTCGTGGAATTTTATTTTAAAAAGTATCCTAGGCCAGTCACGGTGCAAAAAACCCCACAAACATATATTCCAGAAAAAACGTAAAATCTTCAAGTATATCCACTCTTGGTTCTTGAAGTCTTCCATCGTAGTTCTCCTCAGAAAAATCAGGCAGAGTCAGAGTCAGAATGCAAAAGGAGGACTTTATTCCCAAAAAACCCTCCTGGCAGCCAGGTTGACCAAAAGAACTGACGCGCCGATCGCTCTCCGCTCCATCTATTTATACTATTTCTTGGGAGTTCGTCAACTCTCCATGGACTCTTCGTCAAGACACAATTGTTCCCCCCTCCCTACAAAGGTCAAGGTCCGTGACCCCTTGGGAGGCCCTCTCAGCCTCCATCAAGTCTCCATCAAGTCTCCATCAAGTCTTCCCAAATGCCAGGTGTTGTGCAACAGATCATAGTATCACATTTCTTGTCCAATGAGCCTCATTTGCACCAGAGGGAGACAGAGAGACAATTGGCCTGTAGTCTTAACTTTAGAAAAAACAAACTGTCCAGCTGCCAAGAGGCTGCCGTAAAAATGAAACATGGCATGCTGGCGAACAGAAAAAGGATACATGTCTTTTCTACACCTGCGTCTACTAGCATACTATAACTAACAGAGACATGCATTACATGAACACATGAACAATAGCAAATAACATAATATAATAAGCATGATGTAAAGAATATTATAAAATTATTCTACACTCTCCCCAGCAGAAAGGCACTTTGAGTCGGCCTCGGCTGTCACAGTGCCCCGGCGTCTGACTTCCAGGGGCCGAGTTGGAAAACGGCCCTCAGCTGCTCCACGGAGGCTCCGGACACCGGCGAAGACGCACGGCTCACGCGCGGCCGCTGGGCCGCTGGATGTCTCTCCTCGCCGGGAGGATGCGTATCTCTGCTCCCCGGCGGATGCGCGCTCCGGGCCGGCCGCGGGACGCGGGAAGTGCGACGGCCCGCCGCGCCGAGGCCGCAGCTCTCTCCTCGCCGGGAGGAAGCGTATCTCCGCTCCCCGGCGGATGCACGCTCCACGCCGGCCGCGGGACGGGCGATGGCCCGGAGCTCTCTCCTTGACGGGAGGAAGCGTATCTCTGCTCCCTGGCGGATGCGTGCTCCACGCCGGCCGCGGGACGCACGACGGCCGGAGCTCTCTCCTCGCCGGGAGAATCCAGATCTCCGCCGCCCGGCGGATGCGCGCTCCAGGCCGGCCGCGGGACGCGTGACGTCCCGCCGCGCCGCGGCCGGAGCTCTCTCCTCGCCGGGAGGAAGCGTATCTCCGCTCCCCGGCGGATGCGTGCTCCACGCCGGCCGCGGGACGCACGACGGCCGGAGCTCTCTCCTCGCCGGGAGAATCCAGATCTCCGCCGCCCGGCGGATGCGCGCTCCAGGCCAGGCCGCGGGACACCGCCGGAGGCCCTGCTTCCGACCGAAAGGCAACCCAGCGCCGATGGAGGAAAAATACAGCCGAAATGAGCGACTTTGCAGAGATTATGTCCAGCGCTAACGCTCCATTGCTGTGGCACCCCCGCTAGTGCGGCTACATCGTTTGGATCTAAATAACTTCTGAAGGACTCCGAGCTGCACGATGTTTGTCTGAGTGATTATATGAGCATGCACACACCTAGAAATAAGGTCCAGGTGTCAAAAAACCGGAGTTGCCCTTTAAAGACAAACTGTGCTGTTTTTCCTTTTTAGAGAAACATAAAACATTGATTGTCTTTATTAAAGAGTGAAGACCCAGACTGCTGATCCAAGAACTGAATAAAATGCCCTGCCCAACACAATAGCCTGCTCCACATTTTTCACTCAGTAACTTGAGGGATTATGTAAGTCAGCAAAATATTTTGATCAAAATGTACTTGAGCAAAAGTAACATTACCTTTTTACAAAAAGTCCTTAAAAATTACAAACTCAGTTACAGCAACAAATGTAAATACACTTCTCAGCCTTCCGTCTCTGCTCACCAGACACTAATTGCTATTTCCAGAGCATATGTAGGACAATTTAACATTCATCATATTCTTGATAATGGGAGGTTCAGGGTGGGTGTTGTGAGGCAGCCAGTGGGCCAGAGTCATTTCCCAGGCATCCACCAGATGAACGTTTATTCCTTTGAATATGGTACGAAGAACCCTGTCTTGTTGGATGGAGTACCAATCACTGGCAGAAAACTCCTCAAATCCATGTGAACTTTTGGGGTTTGGAGTTCTGATGATGACCAAAGTGTCTGGAGCCCTGGCCAACAGGCGCAACACTGCTTTCCGAATGGTCATCAGCCGCCGGATGTAGATCTCAATGGGGAAAGTGCCATAATGTGCCCAGATGCCAAAAATGATGACAGTGTTGGCTCCTCCAGCGACTCCGTCCAGTTCGTTGGCAATGTAACGCATCTCACTGCTTGAGACAGTGAAACGGATTGGAGGACCATGGCAGCGGAAAGTCACCTTGATGTTATTCTTATAGTCCAGAGCCAACAATGGGCCGGACTGTGCCGGGTTGTGCAGGTCAAACTGGTGGAGATCTGGGTGTAATAGAAACATGACATGAAATCAAATTGGAAGGAAAATGAAAATCAAACAAGAGATTGTAACAGAGTGAATACCTGGTTGTACTTTGAGGAGGTACTCAAACCACTGCCTGACCGTGGAGTCTCCATACATGTGGATCTCCTTGTGTCTCAGACACTCAGTGATGGCTGATGTTGTGTTGAACTGGTGAACTGGAGTGTCACGCAGTGATTGCCAAACACCTTTGTAGTAATAACCTGCTGCTCCAGACACACTTCTGCTTCCTGCCTCTGGCTGATCTTGTAGCAAAGAAACCCACTGAATCAATCCATTTGTTAACGTTAAAAATAAAAACTGTACAAAAATATAATTGTTTTCTCAATGGAATGTAGTGCTGCATTCTTTTTCAACCTTTCTTACATGTAAATATCGAGTCAATGCACTGTTGGTATTTTTTTTATCTCCTTGTCAGAAACAATGTGTTTTTTTCTCGTTTATTTGTACACATTTTTTATTTGTTTTATCAGTATGTTATGATGGTGGCACTATAAGTTTGTCAATGTCAGCTCAAGTTTGGATTTACCTTCCTTTTTTGACAACACAGTGACTTGAGCAGGTCCTGATGCTCCAATGAAGACTTTCAGGTTCACGCCTCTGAAGCAAGAAAGACAGTATAGTTTCTGATAGCACATGAACATGAACAAAACTGACCTGTTTTAACTACAGTAAATGTCACTTTTTGAAAACACCATGGGTCGATGGACAATAACAAAAATGGCTGCCTCAATAATGAATCCCAGTCTACATTCTCCTGGGACTTGGTAATGATGCAGTGGTAATGTTTGCATTTTTATGAATAATAGAATTTAATGATTTTCACCAAGATAATCTTCGTTGTGTGTCCATATAAGTCTGTGTACTCTCCATTGTTGATGTTTATAGAATGCTGTAACTGTATGCATATGTGTGTGGTGTCTTTATTAAAACAAACAAGAGCACCGATGATTTCCATGATTTCAGTGTTTCTGCCTATTTCAGAGTTGCATTCGTATCAATGACTCATTGCACGATATGCCCCCTGCATATACCTCAGAAGCAGGGGACATCTCATTCATAAAATCCTGATTGGCTGTGAGATTGCAATTCCAGCATTGAACAGACCCACCTAAAGCACCTCTTCTCGCTCCATGTAGCAAATCTCAGCTATGCCACATTAACTGCCAGCTGGCTTAACTGTTCATGGATTGGAGTTGACTTGTTTATTACTGTGTCGCTGAATGCTATCCAGCATCAAACCAGCAGAATGGAGGTCTGGCTGTTATAATGTGCCTGACACATTTCAGGCCAGAAGACTACTTATTGTGGTTGTTTGTGGTTAGCCGCCAGCTGCTTGCCGGCTGCTGAAGCCGGAACTTCCAGTTTCAGTCCACAACAATCAGATGAGGCGGATTTTATCTTCTGCCAGTCTGATCATTGTTGCCTTCAGGTGCCCCCAAACAAGCACCTGTTGCATGGATGTTGTCCGTGTGTTTGGTCTGCTCTCAAAAGTACAGTCTGAAAGTGAGCCAAACAAAATTAACGTGTGAAAATGGTGGATCATACTACCAGATGGTGTCAAATGGTGCCAATGGTCTCAAATGCTGGGACATAATACCAAACTCTGTGCTTTCTGCCGAGTCCCTTTCTACCTTTAAGAGACAATTGAAGACTCGATTGTTCAGAGAACACCTAGGCACTTAATATGACTCCACCTTAGGGGTAGAATAAGTCAGGTGGTCCAAAACCCAGCACCTATTTAGCACTGACTAAGTGGAAAAAAAAGGGGGGAGGGCTGGCACTTCTTCTGCAACTTGATGGCAACACCTTTGACCAATTGCACTTGAAGCACTTTTTGCACTTACTAAAGGTTTTTCCTTATGTCTGAATTCTTGCTTGTGTTGTAAGTTTTTTTGGACAAAAATTACTACAAGAATTGTAGAATTGTAGAATTTGAAGCAATTTCCCCACTGAAGGATTAATAAAAGTCATCTTGAGTTTTCTCATCTTCTCTTAAACTGTTTAGTAACTTTATAAAGTGGCATTAAATAGGTGAATATGATTTTTGCATTGATAACGACACAAACTTAGCGACTGTCAGCCATACTTGTTCATGTTTCTCAGACGTCATTCAATTTAGTTTTCACTGCACCTCAATATGGCAGACAAATATCTGACTATTGTAACCCGGTGAACACCATGTTTAAAAAAAATGTATAATTTGTACATTTATATATATATATATACACACACATATATACACACACACACACACACACATATATATATATATATATATATGTACACATATATATGTATATATATATATATGCATACATATATATATATGTGTGTGTGTGTGTGTGTGTGTGTATATATATTTCAAAAAAGTTATCATTTCTGTAAAATGTGTCTGTTAAAAAAAGAGAATGTATTTCATGTCATGTGAAATTGTAGTGTAAAAAAGGGAGCCTGCTGTGGACTCATATGTGTTTTTTCCGTCGGCGAAGTGGATCAAGTGAGGCTGCCGTTCGTTTGCTGGTCAAAGAACGGACTTTCAGCCACGTTTGTCACTAAAACAGGCTGCAGAGTGGTTTTTTCCCTGAGGAAACTGAGGAGTTGTCCCTGTCTGCTCCGGACCATCACTGGGATGCTGCTCTTAGCTGGCTGGGAGGTGAAGGATTCTGGACCTGTGCACGTGCGGAGGCCTGCAGTCTGGAGAGTCCTGCATCCAGCTAAGACCTGCATCCTGTAGCATTCAAGGCCAAAGGCTGGTAATCTTCTGACGGTTCTTTGGAAAAAAAGGTACTAATTTTTATTTCCATTGCTCTTCGGAGTGAAGCGGCCATCCAGTTTTAGGCCTCGCAGATCACAAGCATTACTTCAGGCCTGCAACGGAACTTTTATTTTGATTATTAGTGTTTTGCAGGTCTGTGTGTGCGAGTGAGAGTGGGCCCACTGATTTTTGTTTATTAATTTTAATTTTACTGGCTTTATTTGTGATTTGTTGACTGTGGGATAAGAGAGATTTATTGTTCCTGTATAGTTATAATTACTAAAAGACATGGGTTAGTACAGTTTGATCATGATAAATCTTGAGAGAGTGATGGCTGGTCATTACATTTCATGGGTTTTTCTATTTGTTTCTGCTGATAAGTTTCTCAAAAAATACAACTCAAGCACTAAAAAAAAAAAAAAAAAAAGTAAAATAGGAACTCAGGACCCTCCCCAAAATTATATAAGGAATGGAGGGGCTACACTATACTCAGGAAAACTGAACATACACCTTTGAAAAAGATTGCTTTTTAGAAGGGTTGCCTCTCTGACTGGTCCTGCTGTGTGAGTGATCCTGTGATCACAGCTCAGCGTCTTTGGCTTGTAGCAGAACCACGGTTCTCCTGTACGGACGTCAGTGTAGTCACAGAGGGGATGCTGGGTCGGACGCATGCAGATGCCGCAGATGGTGGTTTCATTGACTGAACCCGACCTGAACAGGGCGTTGTAAGCAATCCGATCGGGCTGGTCATAGATCAGCCTGTGGAGCACGGCGACTGCCTCACTGGGGTGAACCAGAGTCACCTGACAAGATGGAGAAAAAGAACTTTCACAGTTTTTAACCAAATCAACGTCATTGTCCCTTCCATGTGTCTCTCCATCAATGTGCAGCTTAAGACAAATCTCAAAGTTTTTTGTTTCCATTTGACCATTAAATAAATTTCAGGTGATGATGTAATTCTGCCGTTAGCCTCAGTTGATAAACATCACATCATGTATGAGGTGGTGTTACAGCGATACTTCAACATTTTGGCAAATTGGCCCATTTAGGGCAATTCCTTAGTCATTTAGAACAGCCTACTTACTTTTTTTGTGAGGGTGAGCTGTTGTTTATTCAGCGGTGAGTCCGAGGAGAGCTTCACGGCAGACATAATGGAAGTGGATGGTACAGTTGCTTCCCTCGTCAAACTCATCAAATACACAATCCAACAACCCCCAAACACTTTGGTAGACATGTTATAATCCGCACATTCACTACGCTGTGAAATATTAATGCAAAATTCCGAGATTGAGTGGTTTTTGTGAAGATTGCTAAGACGGAACTACTTACTAAACATGGCGTCTGGGCGTAGTGATTTAAAATGAAAAAGTAGTTCCCAGTATTTGCTTCAGTGTCGTAACGCTACAATATTATTTGTAGGTGTTTCACAGCGTAGTGAATGTGCAGATTATAAAGTGTCCACCAAAGTGTTTTTGGGGTTGTTGGATTGTGTATTTGATGAGTTTGACAAGGGAAGCTACTGTACCATCCACTTCCATTATGTCCGCCGTGAAGCTCTCCTCAGACCCACCGCTGAATAAACAACAGCTCGCCCTCACAAAAAAAGTAAGTACTCTGTTCTAAATGACTAGGGAATTGCCCTAAATGGGCCAATTTGCCAAAATGTTGAAGTATCGCTTTAACATCATCCCAATAGCACTTACCTCCACCTGTGCAGATCCTTCCCAGAGTAAAGGGAAAACAACAGAGTAGGTGCCGTTGAGATGGTCCAACACTTGACCTGCAACACCTGCATCAAGAGCAGGGCTGTGCAGTCGAGCAGTTAAGACATCTCCTCCATATTTCTTGGAATGACCGTGGTGGTCGAACATTGTGATCCTGACCTCCAGCCGATCCCCAATGATCCACTGTCCTCCTCCCTCGTTTGGGAGAATGATGAAGCTGCTGTGGGCCGGATCGCTGGTGTCATTTATTGAACGAGGAGGCAGCAGAGGCGGAGTTTCAGGCCAAGCAATGGAGTTTAATATGAAGTTTTCCTCAACAGCCTCTTCAGGAGAAAGATGTTGCAAGGAACAGAAACTGAGATTCCTTTGATGTTTACTGGTAACTCGTGCGGTGGTGATCGGGTCAACTTCATCCTGAAACTGAAACAGCCACAGGATAGTTTCAGTATAGTATTGTTGCTTTCTGAATGGCCAGACAGACACAGACCTGTCAATATTGAAGCTTTGCCAAGTGTTTATTTATTTATGTATTTTTGTTTTTGTTTGTTTGTCTGTTTGTTTGTTTGTTTGTCTGTTTGTTTGTTTGTATTACAGCAAAAATGTGCAACACCTGGTGCATTAGTACTGGAAATGCCTTGTTCCCAGTCCGGGTTGGACATGTGGGGCATGTAACCTTGTGTAGATGACTTTACTTTTTTTTTTCTGCTCCATTAAAGGGGATGTATCATGCAAAATTCACTTTTTGTATGTTTTAACCTTGTTATATAGTTATGTACTCACCAAAAACACCCCCAAAGTGTATTTTTCCTTCGTGCCTGCGTGTTTGAGCTTTCCTCGTGTTTCTGCTGCTCAGAGAGGCAGCCCCTCCCGCACCCATGAAAACGCTCTGTTTCCCACATGGACGTTACACGGTGAAGATGAGCCCCCCTCCCGCAGGCCCTCGGCAATCAGCGTTGCTGCTTTTTGTAACTCCGATTACGGAGATAAACTTTGACCATCGTCTGAAAGCAACAGTCAAGCAAGAGCAAGAGTCTGAAGGGTCTGAAGGGTCTGCGCTTGGTGAGTTTCTCACAGGAAAAGACGTTTTTGCGTGTGGAGAAGCTAGAGCTAAAGAGCTAAAGCTAGCTAGCGTATTTGTTTTGAAGCGCTGATTGGTTGAAGTACGCTGTCAGTCAAAGTTCACAGGGGGAGAGGCGGGATTTTCAGTGAAACAGAGCGTTTTCTCTTCCGGGTTTCAGAATTAGCCCCAGAAAATCTTTTATTTCACACAAAATTACTTTTCCTTAGCGCCAAAAATAAATTATTACCATGTTAATGGCATTTCGAGGGTTTGGACTAGCTAAAAAAGCAGGACACAGCCCCTTTAACATTTTCTACTTTAAAAACAGTTTTATCTTCCACTACAAATTAGCAAGTTCTCACCTTAGGAACAATCTTGGTATACATTCTGAAGATGAGGAGGCACATAGCTGGAAATAGGAAAATGATGACAGAATTCCTGGAGACGAACTTCATGGTGATCAGCCCTGATCACAACTTCCTTTGAGACTGTTCTGCAAATTAAAAAAAAAAAAAAAAGCATAAGACAAAGACACTAATAGATAATGGAGACAAGATCACAACGTGTGATCTGCTTTTGCATATATCCTTACCTCTCAGGCTACAAATTGAACCATTGAGAGATTCAGCTTTTTCCAATTGACCTCTTGAACAGAGTATATTCCAAATATCTGCTCACAATAGATGGGAATATGTTCACATATGTAGGAATTAAAGTTACCCACAAGATGGGGAGTTTGGATAAACACAATTTTATGTCATTATTAGAACAAACAAAAACAGGAACTTCCAGGTTGAACTCATGGAGTAGTCACATTTACTAGAGAACACCCTCCTGTGAAAAGCTCTTATTTTCCTACTGAAAACTCTCTCTCGTCTTTGTGTGGAGCATTATGCTAGATAAGTGGGAAGAGACTCATGGGTCAAGAAAGAACAAAAGAAAAAATGTCAGAAAATAAATAATCGGAATGGTGTACAAGCTGTAATGTAGGGACTAGTTAAGGCCACGCAGTTATCTTGTATGAGAGCCGTACTACAGATATGCGCATGTGCAATGTAGAATGTTTACCCTAGAAATGGAGAGCTCCGACATGTGATTGGATTTCATTTTCATTCATTTATTAAAGTTCTTGGATTAAGACACTTGGACTGAATCTTGAACAGTGTCAGAAGTTAACCATGGCAAAGTTCCCACCGCCGGACAACTCTGACTTCACCCACCCGGAGCTGTGGCCTGAATGGAAGCAGAGATTCCACAGGTACAGAAAAGCGACCAAGCTCGACAAAGAGGAAGAAGACGTGCAGGTCTCTACTCTGTTGTATTCCCTCGGGAGTGAAGTTGAACAAATAGTTAAGACTTTTGTCTACGATAATGCTGCGGATGCAGAAAGGTTTGATGCCGTAATGGAGAAATTAGACCGCTATTTCGTGTCGAAAGTGAACGTGATCCATGAGAGAGCAAGATTTCACCAGCGGGCGCAGAGACATGGCGAAAGTGTGGAGGAATACATCCGCAGTCTGCACAAACTGGCCGAGAAATGTGATTTTTGGGCTGTAAAAAACGAGAATATAAGGGACAGACTCGTGATTGGCATCCTGGATAAAGACTTGTCCCAGAGGCTCCAAATGATGTCGGATTTAACCCTGGATAAAGCATGCAGACAAGCGAGGCAGTCGGAGCAGATCAAAGGACAGATCTAGGAGCAGAGTGGAGCTGCAGCATTGTGTGAGGTGACGCGCACACATACAAGGGACTACGCAGTCTCAAGCCAGAGAAAAGGGATCACCAAGGTCACCACCAATCTACCAGACAGCAGCCCTCAGGTGCGGCCAGTACAGTCCCGGGAAAGTGCTCGAGATGCGGCAAACAGCATGGCAAGACACGCGGACTGCCGTAAGAGAGGCCACTACGCTGTCATGTGTCGCATCCTTCAGGTCAGTGCCGTATTTACTGAAAAAGATGAGCAAGAGAAATTTTTCCTGGGAGCTGTCCCTGTAAAAGACATCAACACACCGTGGCCAGTCACACTGCAGCTTCAAAGCAGTGAGGTTGAGTTTAAAATAGACAGTGGAGCAGACACCAGTGTTATTTCTCAAGACACCTATGACACATTAAAGACAAAGCCCGAACTACAGCAGTCACATGCTGTGTTGGATTGTCCAGGAGGCAGGCTCAAGAATAAAGGCAAATTCAAAACCTTCAACTACAGAAAAGGGACAAAATACTGCTTTGATATACATGTTTTCGAAGGTCCTGCAGTCAATTACCTGCTTGGCAGAGAAGTGTCAGTGGCTATGGGCCTCATCCAAAGAACGCAGCTCCTCAAAAGGGAGAGGCCTGAGCCAAGAGCCACACCGGTTGCCTAGCGGCAATACAGAAGCTAAGTTAGGCTAAAGGTAAGCTAACTTAGCTGCAGGAGCCCTGCACCCCAACAAATGAAAAATACGCTTACCAGTGATCGTGCCGCGAGAGGCATAGGTCCGCGTCTATGTGAGCGAATGTCCTAGCTAGAAATAGATGCTCTAATTAGAAAGAGATTTTTACAAATTTCCAAGAAGAGCAGAGCTCCTCTTACTACCGCGAGGCACCGAAGGACAGGCAAGTGAAATGCCAGTCGGCGAGAAGATGCGTGAGGTCAAAGGGGGAGCAGCTAAAGAGACAGCACTTTTATGGACCACCCGCTGGTGCAAGTGGCCAATGAGGGCCCAGGCCCTCAATAGAAATCCCACCTCCAACCACATAATGCCACAAATGCATTGGTTTTATGTAAAACCAGTGAAATATTATGTATATAGCGCTTTATTGGACACTCAAAGACGCTTTACATTGCATTATTCATTCTCTCCATACTGGGTGGTGGTAAGCTACTAATGTAGCCACAGCTGCCCTGGGGTAGACTGATGGAAGCGAGGCTACCAATCTGCCCCATCGCCCCCCCTCCCCGACCATTCACTCTCACACTACTTTCATATTTAGGCAAGGTGGGTGAAGTGTCTTGCCCAAGGACACAACGACAGTTTTACGCCTGCGGGAGCAACCAGACACTCTGATGAGGAGAATAAGAGTGGGTGGTCGTGCATCTCCAGTTGGCCTGCCGCTCCATCCTCTGGAAGGACTTGAGTAAAGCAGCACACGCTCTCTTCCAGACCTTCTCACACCTCTTCATGGTCACCTCAGCTGAGGGCACAGCCAAATCTTGTGCCTGGGGAGGGAACAAAGGGGGCTGGTATCCCAGAGAGCACTGGAATGGAGACAGACCAGAAGAACAGACTGAGGAATTATGTGCCTAACCCAACCACAGAAGGAGAGTGCTCCAGACTGAAGGATCCTCAGAACTTACACATTGGAGTAGAGTCTCCATCTCTTGGATGCTCCGTCTGGCCATTGGACTGAGGATGGAAACCAGAGGAGAGGCTTACCTTAGCCCCCAATGCTGAAAGAAATGCCCTCCAAATGTTAGATGTGGAGGTAAAGACAGACATGCAGTTCCAGCCACCAGGGACTCTTGAATGCAAGACTCCATAGCAGCACAGTCATGAGGATGGTTTGGTGGAAGAGACAGAGCCTTGCACTTAGCGAATACTGGTGCCAGGATATGGTACACTTCGGGAACAGCTGACAGATCAATAGGCTCAGGTGGAGGTGACTGCAGAGATACACCAGGAGTGAGCACCGATCGTAAACAGTGACTCAAGCAGAATGGGTTCCAGGAATTAACCTCCTCCCTGATCCGCTCAATATGGGGGTTGTGTTTATGCAGCCAGGGATAACACAGCACCAACGGAGGCTGAGAGTGTTCAATGTTGTGACCCACACTTGGAGCAGCTGATCCTTTTAAACCCAACCAGCTACTGAGAGACAGGGGGAGAGAGATGTTGTGTGGTTGTCCATGCTCGGAAACCTTCAAACCTCACTGAACTGGAGATGTTTTGTAAAGAAGAATGGTCAAAAAAACCTTCAGCCAGAATCCAGACCCTCATTGGAAGCTATAAGGAGGCGTTTAGAGGCTGTTATTTCTGCAAAAGGAGGATCTACTAAATATTGATGACATTTTTCTGTTTTCTGCTTTTGTTTAAGTAATTATTGCACACTTTCTGTTAATCCTGTAAACTTCATTTCACTTCTCAAACATCACTGTGTTTGTCTGCTATATGATGCATTTAACTGAAATTGCTGATCCGAACAACCAGTGATTTATAAAGGAAAATCTTGAAAATGATCAGGGGTACCAAGTTTTTACAACATATCTGCAGCAAGTTTAATGTGTCTTACCTCAGTGGAGACTGAGTTGCTGAAGAAGTGAATGCTGAAAAAATCCTGAAACTGATTGTCTTTACCGGTGTACGGTGAGAAAAACATACTACTGAGAGTGAGGAATGTGAAAACAATGAAGGAATGCAGCTGGATGGATCAGCCTCCAGCAAAACCTCCTGACAGAGACAGTCTTGCACTCGAGTAGTTTCCCAACCCAACACTGGTTACATATTGGACCTGACACATGCTGGGTTATTTTAACCCAACAAGTTGGGCTCGTTCATTTAACCCAAAAATTGGATTTTTTAGTTTATTTAACCCAACAAATTGGGTAGTTCATTTAGCCCAAATAAGGGTCCACATAGACCACCTTGTTGGATTATTTGAACCCAATTTGGGTAATGTATAAGTATTCTTTTTCATTCATAAAAATTATATTTTTCATTATTATATCAGTTATTTATTATTAGTTACTATTATATTTTTCAGTATTGTTTTAATTATTAGTTACCAATATTATATTTTTCATTAAAATATTATCTTATTTATTATTAGTATGATTCATTAATCAAATACATTCCAAAAATGCAAAAATATAAAACATTTATTCAATTCAACATGAAGAATGAACAATTCAACAACTCCATGGTGTGTATGTGTGGGGGTAAAACAGCTACATTTTGAAATGGAGAACAATCTTAAAATTTACACATTTTAAACACATTCACAACTGAGGCCAACTAAAAAAAACATCCTAACCCAATCTAAAGATATAAAAGGCATACCGGTAAGTAGTACCCACCCTGAGGGGTATAGGCATGAACAGAAATTTAAGGATACAACAGAAAAAAAAAAAAAAACAAAGATACCCGCTGTGGAGTGAATGAGCTAAAGACACGAGGTCAATCTACCTGCACGTGAGTATCTGAGTTTTCAGAAAGTTCACTGAAGGCGTAACCTTTCCCTCTAAATCAAATACTACCCGCTGGAAACATTCCCAGGTCGGGTTCGAACCCGGGGATCTTTCTGCATGGAGTTTGCATGTTCTCCCTGAGCATACGTGGGTTTTCTCCGGGCCCTCCGGCTTCCTCCCACAGTCCAAAAATATGCTGAGGTTAATTGATAACTCTAAATTGAGGTGTGAATATGAGTGTGATTGTGTGTCTGTATATGTAGCCTTGCGACAGACTGGCGACCTGTCCAGGGTGTCCCCTGCCTTCACCCGAGTCAGCTGGGATAGGCTCCAGCACCCCCCGCGACCCCTTTGGGGATAAAGTGGTGTTCAGAGAATGGATGGATGGATAGTCTGATCTAATAGGCATTCCTTTTTGGCATAGGGGCGGAGAAATCTGCTGGCCAAATCTGTACGGCAAGCCACCATTACACCAGATTTTGCAGCCTGTTTTTCCTGGATTTCCTTTGGAGCTGTAAATGAAAGCCTGGGGTTCAAGGCTAAGCAATGAGCAACGGTTTCCATTCTCCAAACTGGCTAAATCTGTCCCCTTCTGGAAGAGAGCAAGGCTTCCATTTCACAAACTGAACTACCTTATGGTGAAATGATTCATAGACCTGTGACAGTAGTTCAGTTACTGTGGCAGACTCTAGCAGAAACTGAACTTAAGTCACCAGGCGACCAGGTGTTTGAGTTTTGACATACCATGCCTGGAGTGGTAAGCCTGGTGAACTCTTCCAGGACTTTGGGAATTGTTGACTCCATGTTGTCACGGATCCATGCTGGCCTGAACTGACATGTGTCCCACATATAAGCCTGCACCTGGGCGAGGGGCTGTGTGTTGTTTTTCAGCCATTCAGCCAACAGCACAGCTGCAGTTGCAGGGACTGACATACTACTTTGCCTACTACTATCCATACTACTTGAGCTTTCGGATGCAGCCAGTGTCTTGCTAAAGGACACTTCAGCATGAGCTCTCCAGCCCGCAGGATTGAATGGGTAACCCTCCGGTTACAAGATGGCCACTATAACAATAGAAAATGTCTTGACCTCGATTACAATAGGACCCCGTTTTTGAGAATATGAGTTCTAGAATAAAATATCATCCTATATTCGGGTCAGTAAGGTAGTATTCCAATATTAAAATGCAGGCCACATTAAATGAAGCTGCTTGTGGCCCCAGGTTGCTCAAGAGTGCCATGGATGCCACTTTGTTACTCGTAATCCGACAGCTTTGCAACAGTCTACACTAGAGGCAAACCTGGGATATTGCATGACCTGGAATGACTAGTCTGTTGTGCACAGGCTCCTGCTCCCTCTGTGGCCCATGCCCAGATGAGCGCCTCAACATCTTCTGGACATTCCTGAGTCTTTTTTCCAAGAACCCTGTTTCTGGTCTTCCGACTCACCTCTTGGAAAACCATGTGTCCTGAGAAAACAGAAAAAAATTTCCCACATCAGCCCTTGAGTCAAAAATGTCGAGTTTACAATTTAGGCATGTGGCAGACACTCTTAATCCAGAGCGCCTTACAATAAGCATAAAAGTAACAAACCAGAAATGCATAGGCTCACAGGTAATCCTAGAGACTAACATCACTACCTGAAATGCTAAGACACATCTAAGACACATCACTTACCTAACTAAAATGCATAACTACCAAACATGCTGTCACACTACCTATCATGGTATCTAAAGTGTAGTTAAGTGTTATGGGCCAAGGTGACTGTGCTTCTCACATATACATTAAATTTTCACGAATCAATCAATAAATAAATATAAATCGAACAACTTAGTAATTTTGCTTCAAAAAAAGTACTCACAAAGCCACTGCCAGCAATATCCCTTAGTGGGGATCAATCAGTGGCGGTTCAAGCCTTATCAACCCCCTAGGTAAGTACCTTGCTGACACCCCCCCCAACACACACACACACACACACACACACACACACACACACACACACACACCTCTCAAAATAATAGAAAAAAAGCTTTTAAAGCGAAAACAGTAACAATCAAATTATGAGCAAACACAAATACTATTCTAATAATAATATGGCAACTTATGTCATGGTTACATATTTTATTGAAGGTCAAAACGATGCCAGTGTTGACACAAAGATCATTTGACAGTACTTAAACATGTTGGCAATGGCTATGGATAATAACTATAGGGCGTCTCAAGAACTGAACCTGACTGGAAAAGACTGAAGGGGATTCTGTCGGACTGTTCACGGTTCAACCAGCGAAACACGGTGACTGCTTCACTGGGGTGGACCAGAGTCACCTGGTTAGATGGGGAATCCACTTGAAGATTTGGTCTTCATGAAAAACATCTGCAGAATGTCCAGCATTTAAAATGTCTCAGATTTACCTCCACCTGTGCAGATCCTTCCCAGAGTAAAGGGAAAACCACAGAGTAGGTGCCGTTGAGATGGTCCAACACTTGACCTGCAACACCTGCATCAAGAGCAGGGCTGTGTAGTCGAGCAGTTCAGACATCACCTCCATACTTCTCAGGACAACTGTAGTAGTCAAACATTGTGATCCTGACCTTCAGCTGATCCCCAATGATCCACTGTCCTCCTCCCTCCTTTGGGAGAATGATGAAGCTGCTGTGGGCCGGATCGCTGGTGTCCTTTATTGAACGAGGAGGCAGCAGAGGTGGAGTTTCAGGCCAAGTGATGGAGTTTAATATGAGGTTTTCATCAACTGCCTCCTCAGGAGAAAGATGTCGGAAGGAGCAGAAGCTGTGATTCCTCTGATGGTCGGTGTGTGGGACGATGATGGGCTCAAGCTTCACCTGGAACTGAAAAAAACAAAAGAAAAAGAAAATAAACAGAACCCGAATCAGATAAAAGTGCTCTTATATTTTTGGACCAATATAATATTTCATTGATTCGCGATCACAGTACAATTTGTCCCTCCTAAAAGAAGTATTAAGAAAAGAACCACTGGTTTTGTTCAGGTATTTATTATTAGAATCATATATTTAGCAATAAACGTCCTGCATATTTAGGCTTGGTCATAAATTCATAATTACTCATCTCAAATATCAAAAAAATCATACTTCAAATGCCAAGAAGTGCTGAAAAATGGACCTTTAATTTAATTACTTTCTTCAATAGCTGAATTCATGCCAACTTAATCAAGTTTTTGTCTTTGAATGGCTAAAGTGTGGATTATTATTGCTTGTTGCACCCCAACTTCAGTATTCGTTTTGTGTGTTATTCTTCTCTGCACACATATGTTTGACGTATTTATAATTTGAAGCATGATCTCAAAGTTATCCATAGCATTCAATAGGAAGATGAAGAAAACCACAGTGAGGAACAAAAAGATTCTTCCAAACTTCAGAGGTTTGGTGTTCATGACGATCCATTTCTTTATCATGTCGATTGTGGACCGCACTGCAAAGTAGAACAAAACAAACAAATAAATAAATAAAATTAATGTTTGTAAATATTGTGGTCACAGTTTCTGTGGATCTGGATCCGTTGTTTGTGATAGTTCCAGTTTATCTCCATCAAGAGGGTGTCGGACTGCTGGCACTTCAAAGTCCTTCACCTTCACCCTCGTGTTTATTTTTTGTTTTTCCTGCCAGTCACAAGCGCTCCTCTGCCACCTTTCTTTCAGTGAGTATGGAATCTTATTATTGTCCAAGTGTTCCATGTAACTAATGTTTGACATTGTTTTGCAGCAGCTCCTGAGGAAGAATGTAAATTATTGTAGAGCAGCACCATCTTGTGGTTTCATGGCCTCCACAATCTCTTAGTCATCTCCAACAAACTCCTTTTGTCTTCATGCAGCCAGCTGTGGAGTCCATGTGGACTTCACTGCAAAAATAAACTGTATGCATTTACTTACACAGTTTACTGATATGTTTTTGTAATTTGCTCATCATTTTCTTGATTGATCACTCAAAAACTGAAATTGCTGTTGTTGCTAGTGAGTCAGACACAGGAAATAGTAAAGGCTCTGTCCTGTGTTCAGGCTGCAGCACAGCTGTGCATAAAACTCATCAAGCACAGTCCTACTTGCGGCATTTTTCATCTTCCACCACTGCCTGATCAGCAGGTCTTAGATCTCCCTCTGCCAACAAAGAACCAACTTTATTTTCAGTTGCATGGTTTCACTACTTGTCAGTCAACCTACCAAGTTAAATCACAGGTTTATCAATGCCGCTGCTGTTTGATAAGAACACTAAAGTACTTACAAATCTCACAACTCTCACAAAAAATAAGGTGAGTAGTTGGACAATAATGTCACCCAGAATAGCAATCCTACTTGTCTGTACACTCACCATTCAATTTATAGAGAATTGTTCTGTTTGCAAGGTTTCAGTAGAAAAACTGCATCCACCATTGGCACTACAGAAAAACTAGATTGTTTCTGTGCTGTTACATTTCATTTAAGGTGATCACTGTATTCGTACTGTAGTGGGATGGAGGAGGTAAAGTGTTTATTATTTTATATAATTGAAAGCCAGACAAAACAAGGATGAATACACTCAAGAGCAAGATGATACAGGAGGAGACAGCACCACCCGGGGGCAGCAGCTCCACCCCGCCACACTCAGCTCCTGAAAATAAGGATAAAGGACAAAAACATTGAAAGAAGGGCTTCCCTCACATCAGTCACACAAACTGAACAGAAACTGAAGATCACCAGAAATAAATAGAGTTCATAGAGTTCACCAAAAGATAAAGAAAATGTCCAGCAAACAGCCTGGCTGTGCATCAAAGAGAGAAATACAAACTCAGAGTGTCTGGACACCAGAGAGAGAAGGGAGTCACCAAGCAGAGCTCGATCACAGATAAGAGATTTTTTTTCTAAAGTGACAGTAAAGACTTAACAGGTGCAGGAACTGTGCAGTCACCATCTCCTTACCTGCAAACAAGGAAACAGGAAATGAGATGGCCAGTGGGCGGGGCCTGCTGCAGACTCCAAGCAGGTGGATACCTGCTTTTATAGACTCCTCCTGCAGGGAATGGTCAGTTACTGCCAGCATGAAGGAAATCTCCTTTTGCTAGTCAGAAATGAATGTATTAATGAATGTATTAATGTTCTGTCCCAAAAAAAACAAACAAAAAAGATGCACGACATTGTTCTTAAGCTTTATTGACCTGGGATAAATTAAGCATCACTGAGTAACATTTAAAAAAGGAATAAACAAGCTCACATGATATAAACAGCCACTTTGACATGACTGGAGGTCTGTCGTCATCCATCATCCTGCAGCAACACTGCAGCTCAGTCACTGTTGTCAAAAGTCAGACTGAGTTTTAATTCATTTCAGAACAGGTTCTTCTGGATCTTTGTTCTTGTCCACATCAATTCTTCTTCTTCTCCTTCTTTTTGGAGTTTTAGAGCCACATCAATTCTGACACTGACGATCAAATTTATACTTTTATTTCAGTGTCCAGTTGGAGGTGAAATCTCTGATGGTTCATCATCCAGCATTTAGTTTTACTGGTCAGGTCAGCTGATAAATCTGCCCCAGCTGAGGTCAATAGAGCCCTCTAGTGGCTGGTACATGTTAATGATTACCTGGAAAGGCAGGAATTTCATATGCGCAATTCTCCCTCCATGTAGTGTGCGCCAGTGGATCCCGAAGCCCTTCACTGTGGAGTTTCATGTGTTCCCTGAGTATAAATCACTTTCTCCAGGTAAACTGCATTCAAACCACATTCCAAAATCACCAGTAATTCCTCAGTTGTGTATGATCTGCACAAGACATGGGACATTCAGGGTGACATTTTACTCGTTAAAAAGAGTGGATGAGTGAATTAAATGATCTGTCAATATAAAACTGTAAATGTAAGTAACTGGTGAAACTATTTTAAGTAAAAGATGGAGTTCCCACGACATTTAATGCAAAAGCCTTCTAAAGCTGTCTTAATCACAAAGATATTTTTACACCAACAATAACTCAACATCTTCTATTTTGAAATACAGGAAGTTGGTTCTTTTCTCATTCTCATAGACTTGGGCCACTCTCTCTACAGCTGATTTCTCCTCTGTATGTTGTTACATCTCTAATTGTCCAGGTTCAAAATCACAAACAGACCTATTGGAGTGGGCAAAAATAAATGAAAATATAGTGATATGTGTGTTCAATTGCATTGACTAAGTAACATGCTTTGCTGGAATGTGGACTCAAGACACAGTCCAAAATCCAATAGAGCAATCCAAAAACAGGATTATCTTTGCTGAGATGCAGCCATGTCTCTCTGCCTCCAGCAGTAGGTGCATTCGCGATGGCAAAGCCAGAGGTAGACGGAGCTAGACGAAGTAGACGGCGCAGCCATGGGGCGGAGTTATAAGTCTGCCTCCAACTCGGACAACCCTATGGTTCTCCATGTTTGTGTTTCTCATTACTCCCACCGTGGAGGGTGTTTATTTATGCAAATGAAGCGTGTTATCATTGATGACGAGTGGGCTGGGGTCCAATCCCCTGCCTGTATGAAACAGAGAGGTGGGCCAGGTAGCCGCGGTGAGTTGCTCTCCAGCAGCTCACAGTGGCTACCTCTGTGACAAATCTCATTTGGGTCTCACGAGTTTTCGATGCTCTACGTAGGTCCTACGTATCAGTGACGTCAGGCCACATCTGGGCAGGGCGGCTCAAAAGTCTTAAAAGTCTGCCTCTGGCTTTCTCACGTCGAACGCACCTATTGTCCTGTCCACAGCACCATCTCATTAGTTACACTGAGAGGCCAACAGTGGTAACAGCCAATCAGCAGCGAAAGCTTCATGCACAGTGCATTCAGTGCCAATGTGTATAGATGCTTTGTCAGTGAAACAAGCTCTAGAGAAGAGATAAGTCTCCTGACTAGCATATTAATCACGTGAAGGCTGATTTATGATTTCCGCATGGATGTGATGCTCAAAAACACAGTAAATTACAACACGCGATGTGAAAAAAAGGCCTGCTAGCTTAATGCTAACCTGGATGGGTAAATCCATTAACATGCTAACAGTCAATGCAACAGCCGTTTAACTTGCTGGAACAAATTAAACTGAGCAACTTTGTACCTACCAAATACAAAGCACAAACAGTTATTTTTTCGATACTCATAGGCATATATTTTCCTCACTCACAAATAGATGAACAATGATCAGAAACTCTTAAAACTCTGCTGTTAGCCTACAAAACACAAACAGGAAGTAGCTACAGAATCCAGAGAGGCTTTGTAGTATTCTCAATTTTGATATCAATATTTGCACTTTCACTGCAAATGAATGTTGGCTGTGAATATTGGTCCTCAGCCTCCTTTATGAACGATAATCAGTATCGGTCCTGAAAAACATGTCAGTCTTTCTCTGGTGTGGATGCATTGTTGGTGAAGGTATTTGAGTTGGTTGTTAGTGTAGGTGTGTAGGTGACTGGGTGAGCACACAGATTTGACTGCTTTGTGCCACATCATGCATAGTTCTTAAAACAGTTTCGTAAACTGAATAAAGAGTGTTAATTAAACGTTTGGATGAATGTTTGGAGTATGCACATCAACTGGTCCTTTATCCAGTCACAGAAGTGACAAATGCAGCTGCAGTCACAACACTACTGCTTTTAATCAACATTCAATGAGGAATATTACAGGAAGGATTATGTGTATGAATTCTTCAGACCACCCCATAAAACATTTTCATGCACAATAAGTGACACGAATTCTGAATTCTATGGTCCATGTTTTTTTTTTTTTTCTTCACCCATAAAAACTGCAGCTATACAGCAAATGAAAGCCACTAAAGCAGACTTCTAAATGGCACGGAAGCCAAACTCAAGGTGTCCACGACACTCACAATGGTTTCAAAACAACCAGTTTGTTGACAAATGAACTGCATAATGTTTACAACCTTTCAGGAGGTATAAACTTTTTCAGACATAGAATATTTTCAAGCACAATAAGTGGCACAGAATGTGAATTTGACAGTCTGTCTGATTTTCTTCACCTCAATCATGAAACTGAATGGAAAGAAAAACAGTAAAATAAAACAAAAGCCAAATATCCACAACACAGAAAATCTTGAACAATTCCTTAATGACAAACTGTACTCTTTTTCCTTTTTAGAGAAACATAAAATATTGATTTTTTTTTTTTTTTTTAAAAGAATGAAGAAACAGAATGCTGACACAAGAACTGAAATAAAATGCCCTGCACAACACACTGGCCTACTCCATATTTTTCACTCAGTAGCTTGAGGGATTTCCAATGTAAGTCAAAAATATACTTGTCAAAATGTCCTTCAGTGCATTTTTGAGTCATTTGTAATTTTCAAGTGCTGTTCGAAAAACATAATGTAACATTACGTTTTTCAACGAGGACTTGAAAATTACAAAAGACTCCAAATTTTACTCAGTTACAGCAACACAGAAGTAAATACACTTCACAGCCTTCCGTCTCTGCTCACCAGACACTAATTGCTATTTCCTGAACAAATGTAGGACAATATAACATTCATCATATTCTTAACAATGGGAGGTTCAGGGTGGGTGTTGTGAGGCAGCCAGTGGGCCAGAGTCATTTCCCAGGCATCCACCAGATGAACGTTTATTCCTTTGAATATGGCACGAAGAACCTTGTCTTGTTGAATGGAATACCAGTCACTGGCAGAAAACTCCTCAAATCGTGCTAAGCTCTTGGGGTTTGGAGTTCTGATGATGATCAGAGTGTCTGGAGCCCTGGTCAACAGGCGCAACACTGCCTTCCGAATGCTCATCAGTCGCCGGAAGTAGATCTCAACGGGGAAAGTGCCATAATGTGCCCAGATGCCAAAAATGATGACAGTGTTGGCTCCTCCAGCGACTCCGTCCAGTTCATTGGCAATGTAACGCATCTCACTGCTTGAGACAGTGAAACGGATTGGAGGACCATGGCTGCGGAAAGTCACCTTGATGTTATTCTTATAGTCCAGAGCCAACAATGGGCCGGACTGCGCCAGGTTGTGCAGGTCAAACTGGTGGAGATCTGGGTGTAATAGAAACATGACACATGAAATCAAATTGGAAAGAAACTGAAAATCAAACAAGAGATTGTAACAGAGTGAATACCTGGTTGTACTTTGAGGAGGTATTCAAACCACTGCCTGACCGTGGAGTCTCCATACATGTGGATCTCCTTGTGTCTCAGACACTGAGTGATGGCTGATTTTGTGTTGAACTGGTGAACTGGAGTGTCACGCAGTGATTGCCAAACACCTTTGTAGTAATAACCTGCTGCTTCAGACACACTTCTGCTTCTCGCCTCTGGTTGATCTGTTTGTGGCAAAGAAACCCATTGAATCAATCCATTTGTTATTGTTGAAACTGAAAACTGCACAAAAATCCAATTGACATTATGTTAATGGAGTGTAGGACTGCATTTTTTAAAATCTCTTACATGTAAATATCAAATCAATGCATTGGTACCGTTTTTATCCCCTCATCAGATACAAAGGGTTTTTTTTGTAACTTTGTTTTGTTTCATGAATATGTTATGATGGTGGCACTGTACATTTGGATTTACCTTCCTTTTTTGATAGCACAGTGACTTGAGCAGGTCCTGACGCTCCAATGAAGACTTTTAGGTTCATGCCTCTGAAGCAACAAAAAACGTGTCTGACAGCACATCAAGATGAACAAAACTTATGTGTTCAAACAGCAGTGATGGTTGGGTTTTGAGAAAATGTAACTCTCTAGGACATAAACATAAATAATGACAATGGCTGCCTCAATAATGGCATGACTTCCAGTCCATATTCTCCTGGTACTTGGTAATGTGCTGTGGCTGCCCCCTTCATCAGGGTAGCATCACGGTGCGAGGTAGAAGGACCCAGGCACAGGGAGCAGGCACAGTTGGAAAGGGTCTTTTATTTCCAAAAAACTCAGGAACAAAAGGCAAAACGGAGCTGAGGTGCAGGCAGGGACACGGATGCAGACAGACCCACAAGGAGCCGACAAGACACACCAGGAGCGCAGGACTTAAATACAGGGCAGGGCAGGTGAGGCACATTAGGGAGTTAACGAGACAGATGACCAGACAGGAGAACAAGAGGAGCAGGCAGGTGACCAGGCAGGAGAACATGAGGGCAGACAAACAGAACAGGACCCCAGCGCCTCCACGAGGTCGCAGGGGCACAGGGCGTGACAGTACCCCCGTCTCAATGTGCGCCTCCTGGCGCACAACAAGGCAACCATCCCAGGCAGAGGGGGGCAGACTCGGACGGGAAAAGGACTCAGGCACGGGACTGGTGTGCTGCGCTCCCTCGGAGCACAGGACTCAGGCACGGGACTGGTGTGCTGCGCTCCCTCGGAGCACAGGACTGGTGTGCTGCGCTCCCTCGGAGCACAGGACTCAGGCACGGGACTGGTGTGCTGCGCTCCCTCGGAGCACAGGACTCAGGCACGGGACTGGTGTGCTGCGCTCCCTCGGAGCACAGGACTCAGGCACGGGACTGGTGTGCTGCGCTCCCTCGGGCAGCCAGCACGGACAGGAATAGGACGGGTCGGGGCTGCACCTCGGCAGACAGGATGAACCGGAACAGGACGGGTCGGGGCTGCACACCGGCAGCAAACAGGAACAGGACGGGTCAGGGCAGCACCTCAGTTGACAGGACGGGTCGGGATTGCAAGCCGACAGCAAACAGGAACAGGACGGGTCGGGACTGCACGCCGGCAGCAAACAGGAACAGGACGGGTCGGGACTGCACGCCGGCAGCAAACAGGAACAGGACGGGTCGGGACTGCACGCCGGCAGCAAACAGGAACAGGACGGGTCGGGACTGCACGCCGGCAGCAAACAGGAACAGGACGGGTCGGGACTGCACGCCGGCAGCAAACAGGAACAGGACGGGTCGGGACTGCACGCCGGCAGCAAACAGGAACAGGACGGGTCGGGACTGCACGCCGGCACACGATCTGGCGGCGAGCTTCTTTCGCCGGCGGGGAGCCACTGGCATACGGTCCAGGGGAGAGCAGCCTCGCCGGCACACGCCCAGTGGGCGCGGGCTTCTTTCACCGGGGCGAGCAGCCTTGCCAGCACACCCCCCAGAGGGGCGCGGGCTTCTTTCACCAGGGCAGGGGGGGCCATAGGCACAAAGTCCGGGGGCGAGCAGCTTCGGCAGTGGCCAGAGGCAGATGATCCGGGGCAGGTGGAGCACCGCCACCGACAGGTTGAAGGCTTACTGCCTGCTGGGTCCAGAAGTGGTCGGCTCCTTCTGTCACGGTGTGAGGTAGAAGGACCCAGGTGCAGGCAGCAGGCACAGTTGAAAAGGGTCTTTTATTTCCAAAAAACTCAGGAACACCGGAACAAAAGGCAAAACGGAGCTGAGGTGCAGGCAGGGACACGGACGCACACAGACAGACCCACAAGGAGCCGACAAGACACACCAGGAGCGTGGAACTTAAATACAGGGCAGGGCAGGTGAGGCACATTAGGGAGTTAACGAGACAAATGACCAAACAGAAGAACAAGAGGAGCAGGCAGGTGACCAGGCAGGAGAACATGAGGGCAGACAAACAGAACAGGACCCCAGCGCCTCCACGAGGTCGCAGGGGCACAGGGCGTGACACATAGAAGTGCAGTCTATGTAGACACACACTGCATCCCAGCTGAACATGTTTTTACTTGCAATAATGGCGACCTCCAGATCCTGTTCTGAAAGGGAAAAATTCCCCTGAGTCACAAAGAAAAAACTGCAACTCCCTGTGTTCCCTGAGCTGCCTGATAAGTTGTCCTCCTTATGGAAGAACCCCTTATTTATCAACAAAAGCCCGATACACAGAGCTTCCTCCTTGGACTGTGAGGGGCAGGGAGAAACTTGGAATTCTCCGTATGCCTTCAATGGAACCATGATTGGTCGTACACCTGCACCCATGGTTGCCAAAGTCCTGTAGGAAGCCCACAATGCCATCCAAAGCAGATTACTTCCAGTTCGCCATGATGGAGTGACCTTACAGGGAAGCAGCGCTATCTTTCAGAGTGCTTAATTTTTCCTCTTTGCTCCCAGTTTACCATGCTGAGCTACATGAAGGTATGGCCCAGAACCAGCAGTTTGACACAAGATCACTGTGATAATGGGCACCTGCCTCTGTGGACAGCACTGTGTGGTGGAAGCCATGGGTAAACCTCTGAGATTGATGGTGTTACACAAAAGAGATTGTCCACCTCGACAGAGAGAAGGAGGACATTTCCCTGCTGCTGCATGCACTCATCAAAGTCACATAAGCACAAACAATTATTCTGGTTTAATAACATCTCCAGTGCAGCATCAGAACATCAGCTCTGGGTCCAGAGGTGAACTGAGGGAGCTTTCACAACAGCCCTGTATGATCTGAACCTGAGATCAATTCAGGCCTTTCTGGGAATGTCCTCATCATTTATGCATGTATGCAAGCTTCTCTGAACTCAGATCAAGATCTTCCAGGCAAACTATAGTCACCCTGAATCCGCAAGTCTTGAAGTAGACTCTCCAGTAGCTGCAGTGATAGGATACGATGTGGAGTACTATGTATCTGTGTGAGCAGACATGGAGTGGTGAAGAATTTCAGGTGCTCATTGATTGAAGGGCAGAAGACTTTTCTTTTTTTTTTAATCTGTCTTGTCCAGCATCAAAGCAGCAGGATGGAGGTCTGGCTGCTTTCAGGTGACCAACACGTTTCAGATCAGAAGACTATCGCGGTTGTTTGTGGTCAGCCACCAGCCACTAGCTGGCTGCTGAGGCAGGATTTCCAGTTTCAGTCAGATGAGCTCGATTTAATCTTCTGCCAGTCTGGTTAGTGTTCCTTTTGAGCATTCCCACCAGATTGAACCAAGCTATGGGCTTTCCTGGTGTGAAAGCAGCCTGAGATAGTCACTGTTCTAAGAATCTACACATGTGCAGTGATGCTCTCAGGTCAAAACCATGTCCTGCAGCTACAAGGTCTCATAAAAACATTATTGTAGGCCCCGGTGACCGGCAGTGTGTCAGAGACGGTCACATCCCTCTCTGGGCTGTACTTACCAGCTCAGCCTCAGTTCTGAGAACGATCTCATGGGGTTACTGGTTTCACTTTTACTGTTCCTTCTGGTTTCTCTGATATAGTGCATTCTGAAGGGTGTGACAAGTTCACTAATGTCCTTCAAGAGGAAATTTACTCACTGTTGACATAGACAGCAATGTGCATAATGCCTCATGAACAATGTCAGAGTGATTATGCTATGAGTGTTTTCTGGTTCTCAAATGAGGAAGGTCCCGGCTCCTTCAGAGTGTGACAAACACTGTTCAGAGTCTATTGCATTGATAAGTGTAAAGCCTTCTCCACGTTTAAGGTATATTTGGATGCTACTGCAGCATGCCATATAGGAATTGAAGGGAAAATGGCCAGCCCAAATCCATTGGTCTGCCTTTTCATGACAAGAAAGTGCCATTAAAAAGGTGAGCATGCAAAACAAGACAAACTTAGTCACTGTCAGTCAGACTTCTTCATGTTTCTCAAACGTCATTCAATGAAATTTTCACTGCACCATAAAATTGCAGATAAATATCTGACCATACTCATAAAAACTGAAAATACCTTTGAAACAAAATGTTTTTTCGAAGGCCTTTCCCTGTGATTGGTCCTGCTGTGTGAGTGATCCTGTGATCACAGCTCAGCGTTTTTGGCTTGTAGCAGAACCACGGTTCTCCTGTACGGACGTCAGTGTAGTCACAGAGGGGATGCTGGGTCGGACGCATGCAGATGTTGCAGATGGTGGTTTCTTTGACTGAACCTGACCTGAACAGGGCGTTGTAAGCAATCTGATCAGGCTGGTCATAGATCAGCCTGTGGAGCACGGCGACTGCCTCACTGGGGTGAATCAGAGTCACCTGACAAGACGGAGAAAAAGAGCTTTCACAATTTTTTAACAAATCAACGTCATCGTCCCTTCCATCTGTCTCTCCATCAATATGCAGCTTAAGACAAATCTCAAAGTTTTTTGTTTCCATTTGACCATTAAATAAATTATCCACCCAACTTTCAGGCGATGATCTAATTCTGCTAATAGCCTCATTTGCTAAACATCACATCATGTATGAGGTGGTGTTAACATCATCCCAGTAGCACTTACCTCCACCTGGGCAGATCCTTCCCAGAGTAAAGGGAAAACAACAGAGTAGGTGCCGTTGAGATGGTCCAACACTTGACCTGCAACACCTGCATCAAGAGCAGGGCTGTGCAGTCGAACAAGTAAGACATCACCTCCATATTTCTTAGGGCGACCGTGGTAGTCGAACATTGTGATCCTGACATGCAGCTGATCCCCAACGATCCTCTGTCCTCCTCCCTCCTTTGGGAGAATGATGAAGCTGCTGTGGGCCGGATCGCTGGTGTCATTTATTGAACGAGGAGGCAGCAGAGGCGGAGTTTCGGGCCAAGCAATAGAGTTTAATATGAGGTTTTCCTCAACTGCCTCTTCAGGAGAAAGATGTCGGAAGGAACAGAAGCTGTGATTCCTCTGGTGATGAGTGGAAACTTGTAGAGTGGCAGTGATGGGGTCAACTTCATCCTCAACCTGAAACAACCAAAGTTTGAGATCTGAATTCTACAGATTGGTCCACAGTTTGATGTCAAGCTGACAAAAATAGCTCTTTGGTGAAGGTGATAAATGTCTGTTCCCAGGCCAGGTTGGACACGTAGGCCCTCTTTTATCAAAAGGTAACACGGCGATATACGGGCATATGCCCGTCGTACGTCCCTTTGAAAGACGGGTTCGGCATTTGTCAATTTGATCATGATTGTATGGAAAGATGAAATCTCATGACAGGACTGACATCGTGTACACAAGTTTAAGTCAATGTGAATTTGCGGTGCAACACAGAATCCTGGCGGAGCGTGAAAATAATTATAAAGCACATCTCAGACACACCATAAAGCACAAGAAGCACACATTCAGTAGAGTTTAAAAAGTAAAAGAATAAAAAATAAAATAATGCCCTTACAGAATATCTAATAATATTCCCCCTTGTGTGATTAATAAAGGATTTTTAACTTTCAAGAACTCCACTGGTCCATCCTGCCATGGAGAGGAGCGCAGTTTTAACAGTGCAAAAAGACAAACAGTAGCATTTTACCTAAAGGGAGATTAAATACAGAAAGTGGCCGTTCTAGTTTTACCACATTTTATTGAGACATCTATTCATCTTTAATTTAAGCAGCACTGCTGTTCATCACCACCATGATTGTCCTCCAGACAGCATTTTTCTATTTTCCTTTAATTCCACTTTTTATTCTTCCAAAGAGCTCCTCCTGATTCACCTCCACCTCAGACCTGAGAGGATCGATTTCCAGCTCTGAGAAACTTCTTTTTTCGCCAAAATCGCTCCTTTTCCGTGTTTGACCTCAGTGGTCGCAGCCTCAGAACCATGAATATTTCAGACATGTTACTGACGTTAATGACGATCAAATTCAGCCACCGCATTTATCAACACCCAATCACTCAAACGCTGAGATCGACGAGGTACAGAAGTTTCATTAAAGCCACGTGAGCACCGTCCTACGATGAGCTCACCGCTCTGATATACACCCGTTTGAAAGATGGATTGATACATGAGGATCTACACCCAGTGTAGATCTGGGCCTCACAGACCACTGACCATCAGCTCAGCCCCATTTACATAGCGCCAGTTACAACACAGCCATTTCCAGGCAGATTTACATTTATATTTACATTTTAAAATGATTATCTCCCTGTCAGAACTTTGAGATTTTTTTAAATATAATGTGCTCAACAAATAAAATTTACTTTTATCATTATTATGATTATTGTTTAAGATTGTCAGCAACAGTAATATTTCCCAATTTTCAAACAGGTTTTTCTTTCATACTTTCCTGTTCAGCAAGTTCTCACCTTCGGAATATTCTTAGTCATTCTCATTATGAAGATGAAGACACACATAGTCAGGAATAGGAATAGAAATGTGATGGCATGTTTCAGGTGGATCAACTTCATGGTGAGCAGTCCTAATCCTCTGGTGGTTTGGAATTGTACTGCAAGGTAAAAACAAAACACACAAGTCAAGCTAATGAAAAAAATTGAAGACGTATGACAACAATCACAAGTTCTGATGACCTGCGATTGTATATGCCCTCATTTATAAATCTGTAGCCTAGTGTATGCATAAATGTGTATAATGTCAATAGTAGAGACCTCTCAGGCTACAAACTGAACTATTCAGAAGAAGAAGAATCTGCATCTTTCTGTCTCAGCCTGCTTCCTTAGCAGGAACGTTTGGGGTCTGATATGACAGGCTAATGTTAACAACTGGACAAGCTTATGGAGCAGCAATGAAAGAAATGCTCAATTACTGCTGCAAAATCAATGGGTTATTTCACAGAATTTACTCGAGCAAATCTTTTAGAGGGGCTAAAACAATGTTGTTTTTCATAATGATACTGTGTGTTCTTTGGTGTCATCAGTACTTTATTTATTCATTTATTTATTTTTGTGAAGGTCTGGCTGCTTTATTGTGCTAAACAGATTTGCGCTTCCAGCGGGAGCTTGTATAAGGCTTATCTTGATAAAATATACAGTAATTTGATTTCTTGCTCTTTGTGTTTTTGTCCTCACAAGGGCACAGAAACTCAAGAACAGAGAGAGAGAGAGAGAGAGAAAACAAATAACTGAGAAAGAATGGAGAGAAGAAAGATAGGGTGCAAAGAAACAACAGCATCTTTCAATCAAAACCGACGCACCATCGAGCTGTTATGCCTCGGTTGATTGTTCGGACTGTGCGGGCTGAGGAAACATATCAAATTACAAACGAGAACAGCAGGAGAGACCAAACACAGTGAGCCATTAGTCTAACACACCACAGGAAAACATGGTGACTGAGTCGCCATGCGGAAAAAGAAGAGTGATTAAAGATCAGTGTGATCATACAAATATGATTTCTGACCTCTGAGGAGATCAGAAGCTGAAAGAAAACAAAAAGCGTTGCAGACACATGCCAATATATGCACATCTCAAAATCAAGGCCACTATTGTTTAGCAATACAAAACCAGCCAAAGCAGCATGACAAGTATGGTCTCTGATTATTTGAATTTTGATTTAATTACACCATTTGTTTGCATCTATGTACCTCCAAAAGGTTAGGGTAAAAAGATTATTCACTCAACTCTTTAAGAAAATTATTTTCAACACACAAGACTGTGTATTGTGTCACATGATAATGTTTTAAATGACAGAGGTTTGACTGTCTGTGCACAACTGTAATGTGCACATCGTGGTGTGCACACATTGTCGGTGTTAAAATAAAAAATAAACTAAAGATCCCGAGATAAAAAGTTCCTGTTCGAACCTGCAGAACCAGACTCAGTGGTGAAGAGTTTTTGCTGTTCTGGTTGTGGTTATAAAATATAAACAGACAAAAGTGTAGAGCTGAGACAGAGAAAAGCAAACAATACACGTATACCAACCCTGGGTTTCACAACAGAAACAGAGCATCCTATTCTAGAGAGTTCAAGAAGGATAAAGTTTCACGAATACTCCTGCAGTATTTATTAATATGCTGTGTATTTTCCTCCAAGTCACACCAAATTTCTATCACAGTCAGAATCACCGAATGTGGGTCTGAGCAATAAATAAAATTCCTTTTTTCATGTGACTTCTCCGTATTCAAATATTCTCTGGATTATATGTCAATTCAAGTCAGCTGTTTATTCAAGCGTTACTCAAAGTGAAGTACAAAGTGAAGTTATTTTAAACTTAAGGTAATTTCAGTATCCCCACTTTTAGTGGTGTTATTCAGGTATGGGAAAAACAAAAGCCAAAAACTGTAGTTTAACAACTGTAGTTTAACAAATATTTTGGGTCAGTCCAACTTCTTTCAAAACATTTCCAAAAAACCTTACTTTGAGGAATGAGGTCAAAGAGAATCTGTCCAAAAAATTGACTTTTCCAACTATTCCTTCTCATGGGCAATCTATAGAGTAGAAACAAGAAAAAAGATGCAGCATAACACTCTGAAAGATATTTTTGAACATATCTGATACATGTTAAATGTTTAATCTTACCTCAGAGGAGAGTCAGTTGAGGAAGTGCGTAAGCACTGAAAAATCCTGAAACTGATCTTCATCTACAGTGAGAGATATCCTATGTTTGACTTCCTGTTCATGATGGCGAGGACTGTGAAAACAATGCAGTGATGCACATCTGACTGAATGAATGACACTACGATGGAAAACCTCTCACTTGGAAACAGAAGTGGTGTAAATGGATGGATTACCTCAAGACAAAGCCACAGGACAAACAGGATTTATACTGAAAAACACACACAAAAAAAGAATCACAATCCATTCGACCAAAATCATTGAAATAGCTCTCAGCCTAACTAGCAAAAGAAAAAGGATCAAAAAGGCAACTCCTGATTTGAACTCGAACTGACAAACAGGAGAAAAGTGGGTGGCAAAAAAAGAAAAAAGGAGAGGCCGCAGGTGCAGAATCCAATATGGAGGTGTGGTAATGATGGGTGGGATTACTTATTGTTTGAAAATGTATTGAGAAGCACAACAATGCCACCCTGGGAATTTCACCCAGAGAATTATTTAAACTAGAACGGTACACAGGTTTGTTGCTCAATGGCTCAGAGAAGCATGAGACGAGGTTTCGAAAAATAAAAATACAGACTTTATTAAACAAATAGGTTTAAAAGAAATATCCCACGTGCATTAAAACTCAGTCAGGTTGAAAAGGGAAGACTGAGTCTGGCTGAGGCCTAGTGGACGGATCCAGACTAGTTTAGGGGAGGGACCTTCCAAAAGAAAAATAAAGCAACTTAAATCACCAAACCGGTGGCAAACAAGGAAACCCTCCAACTATGTAAATAATTTTACGACAAAAACACAAAAAAAGATAAGAAAAGACAAAGCAAAATCCAAATTCACTGGGATTGTGGGTGAAGTCAACCTACACAAAGGAAACAGGATCGGGGCTTACCAGGCAGCCAGCAAATCAAAAGACACGGGGGGGGGGAATCTACACACCACGTGACAACACGTCACTGCAACCAATGGATCACCATCCCCAAGGGATCTGGCTTGACTGGGGACCCACAGTTCCTGTTACAAAAAGAGAAAAAGAAGGAAAAACAAATAAAATACACAAAACCCACAGAGAATAGACAAGAAAAGAAACAAAAATGAGGGTGGGGGGGGACAACAATAACAGACATTTTAAACAATATAACCAAACAAAGAAACAATAACCACAGTGTAGACTTCAACAATAAACACACACACACACCAAAAAAAGAATAAATAAAATTCAGCCTGGCATCCTGACGTGGACTCGGGATCCCTCGTCGTTCCAGTCCGGCTGGATGGCTGAGCCAAGCCAAAGCACACCAGCAAGGGGTGTAGAAACAGGGTAAAATACTGGTGTGCAATGTCGGGGGAGAAAAAAAAAAATCAGCATTTCTGGAGGGAGAAGCTGCCGGCCTCGGCTCTAAGCCTGCAAATAACATTAAAGTCAGTATTCTGAAGTGCAATATTGTTCATTGCCAAGGAGCCAATACTCACAAGTGAGCCAAGTGAAGGAGTCATGGATAGTTGTACAGCCACGCAGAGAGCCTGAGAAGGGGAAACAACTGCAACCAGCTACACCAAGCCAGCCCCAGCAGCGAACGAGCGATGCAAATTGCCGTCAGTCACACATGCAAACGTGCTGCAGAAACAACACGAGTATTGTGGATCGGTGAAGTGAGAGGGAAGCAAAACTTACACTTTTCAATAGTGCAAAGCCCTCAAAGCAGACCAAAAGCTACCATGCAGAACTACGCCGCAGCCTGATTCTGCCCAAGCAGCACCACCGCAGCAGTGTGACATGAGGAAAGCAGGGCAGGTGTCAGCCAGCAGGTAAAATGCCCCCTGGCCCCTCAAGGCAAATTCCCACAATCACACCATCAGCTGTGCGGGAGAGCCAGCAGAGAAATGGGGCAGAGGTCATCCTGCTACATATGCATTGTCAATATATCATCATTTAGTATTAGAGTTTATTTTACCTTCTTTTTCTGTTTCTGAATCGCGGGGGTGGCGCCCTCACGATACTTTCGCTTTAGTCGGCAGACCTTCTCATTCCTCCCGATAGAGTCTGCTCTCTCCGTCCACCAGTGTTTCACTCTCTGGGTGTTTCTGTAAACGAAGTTCCAGGCTGATGGCTTCACACAGTCACTTTTCAAAGTTAGTGTCCGTCATGATTTGTTTGCTGTGGTGCTACATGGGCAACATGGGATGATACCAGCGTGATCAGCATGTACGCGCAACGCGGTCACAAAATTTAGGCTGCGCGTGGACGTCCGCGGATTGATCCGCACGGACCCTAGCGGACAGGAATTCATGACGATTTTACGCCACAGGGACCACGCACCCACGCGGACATATGAAGCATGGACGAGCCTTTAGTGGAGCTGCAACCCAAACAATAAACTAAACTTAACGAAAAAGATACAAGTAAACTCATCAAAAATTTCACATACACAACCCACACTTTCACACTCATTCAGTCATAATTGCAGGGGTGTGTGGGTGACTGGCAGTAGAGTAGGGGACTACCATCTCCGTGTCAAGGAAGGCACACTCCACTATGACCGCAGCAAGGGTGAGCCACACAGATCCGCTGAGGAGGACCACCGAACAGTCCGTCCATGGAGCAAGCGGCAAACCAGGCAACAGCTGGCAGAGGATGTCCCAAACCCCACATGCACCAGCCCTGTGGCGATTCCTCCAGTCCCAGGTCCACGCAGGATGGTGTGGCAGACTGGGGAGTAGCAGCAGTTGGCGGATGGGGTCTCTGTCCCCATGAGCTTCATACCGGTGGTGACTCTGCCGGTCTCAGCTTCAGGCAGAAGGGCTATCAGACTGGGGCCTGCAGCAATGAGGATGAGGCACACAGCTGCGCTGAGGGGGTCCATGTGGAGGACGTCAGTGGTGGCCCGCCACACATCCATTCCGAAGAGATCCCGGGCGTTGACGGCTGCGATGGTTCAGAGTACAACTGGTTCGGGGTGGGGGGTGCGACAAAGACAATGGCACCAAAGAAGGCAGCTCTCCCCACATCTCCACGACACCAGAGGAGCGGCCTGCCTCACATTTTCGCTGAGGGGGGCAAGTGGCGTAGAGGTCACCCTTGTGGCCAGTCTCCAGGGGTGTACTGCCTCGAAGCTTCTCTCTCCCATCTGTCTTACAGGCTGACATGTAGGGCAAAGGGCTGGAGGCCATTTTGTCCCGGTGACACTGACTTCTGGAACACCCATTCACCCTCTGCTTGGGCTTCACTCTGCACCAATAGCTTTGCTGCGTGGACAGAGCCCCTGCCGGGGCCATCTGATGGCATCTGGCTTTCGAGCCCGTTAAAGTCCAGGTGTTCCACAGGCTGGGGGCAAAGACAGCTGTGGTGGGCTCCCTCCCCTCCTCCCGTGGGGGTGGGGGGTCAGCTAGACCAGACGACTCCCTGGGCTGAGTCGACAGTAGGGGTATGTGGTGGTGGCAGGCATGGCTAAACTTGGATGCATGGCAGAGACAGGGAGAGAAGGAGGTTCTGGAGCTGGCTAGGATAGGAGTGCAGGAGGGATGATTGCACTCAGCTGTGAGTAGTTAAGTGTCTTTCCCTCTTCCCTCTCCCAGGGCTCAAAAGAGCTCTCCAGAAGGGGAGTTGGTGAACCATGGAGAAGAGTTGTATGCATGGACAGGAGACAGAAAGATGTCACAGACAACGGTCTGCAAGTCTCGCACTGTCAAGGAGACAGGTTTTTGTGTAAGTCGGAGGGTGACCTGAAAAGGGATTCCAGTTAATGTTTGGGTTTTTGGTTGCTCAGACAGCACCACCCGGGGGCAGCAGCTGCACCCCCGCCACACTCAGCTCCTGAAAAGAAGGAAAGAGGACAGAAAATTGAAAGAGGGGCTTCCCTCACATCAGTCACACAAAGAAAATAAAGATAGCCAGAAATAAACAGAGTTCACGAAAGGATAAAGACAATCTCCAGCAAACAGCCTGGCTGTGCATTAAAGAGAGAAATACAAACTCAGAGTGTCTGGACACCAGAGAGAGAAAGGAGCCACCAAGCAGAGCTCGATAAGAGATAGATATCTTTTCTAAAGTGACAGTAAAAACTAAACAGGTGCAGAAACTGTGCAGTCACCATCTCCTTACCTGCAAACAAGGAAACAGGAAGTGAGGTGGCCAGTGGGCGGGGCCTGCTGCAGACTCCAAGCAGGTCGAAACCTGCTTTTATAGACTCCTAATGCAGGGAATGGTCAGTTACTTCCAGCATGCTACATGACTAGTGAAATAAATTTATTATGCATTACAACTCTCCAATGGAAAGAGTTAGAAAAAATATTTAGATTAAGGTTGTAGCATAACTGTTTGTTAGAAATGTGTTAATACACTCATTTGAACTAATTTAAATAGTTGTGAAATAAATAATTATTAAAACCCTCAACATTCCTTTACATTTATATCAAAATTCGTTAAAAATTTCTTTCATATTTATGAGACTGGTATTGAATGACTCAAATGTTGACATATGTTGATTTAGACTTGGCTCAAGACTTGAGACAAATTTTGTGACTTTGTTGCAACTCTCCAAAGACCTCTTATTAATGTTCTGTCACCAAAAAAAAAAAAAAAAAAAAGACACATGACATTGTTTTTAAGCTTTATTGACCTGGGATAAATGAAAGCATCACTGATTTTTTTTCTTAAAAAGGAATAAATATGCTCACACGATGCAAACAACTACCTTGAGCTGGAGGTCTATCATCATCCTTCATCCTGCAGCAACACTGCAGCTCAGTCATTGTCGCCAAAAGTCAGACTGAGTTTTGATTCATGTCAGAACAGGTTCTCTCTGGATCTTTATTCTTGTCCACATCAATTGTGACACTGACTATCAAATTTATACTTTTATTTCAGTGTCCAGTTGGACGTCAAATTTCTGCTTGTTCATCATCCAGCAATTGGTTTTACAGGTCAAGTCATCTGATAAATCTGCTCCAGCTGAGGTCAAGAGAGCCCTCTAGTGGCTGGTACCTGTTAATGATTAACTGGAAAGGCAGGAATTTTATATGCACAGTTCTCCTTCCAAGTAGTGTGCAGCAGGTGGATCCCGAAGCCCTTCACTGTGGAGTTCCATGTGTTTCCTAAGTATAAATCACTTTCTCCAGATAATCTGGATTCAATCACAATCCAAAGTCACTAGTAATTTCTCAGTTGTGTATGATCTGGAACAAAACATGGGACATTTAGGGGGACATTTTACCCATTAAAAGTAGTGGAAGACTGAAGTTCAAGCTCTGCAAAAATAACACTGTAAATGTAAGTAACTGGTGAAACGATAACTCAACATCTGACAATTTTAAAACAAAGGAAGTTGTTTTTTTTCATTTTCATTGACTCTGAGCAGTCTCTCTACACCTGATTTTCCCTCTGTGTGTTGTTACATCTATAGTTTTCTAGGTTCAAAATGACAGACTTTTTGGAGTGGGTAAAAATAAATGAAAATAGATGTGTGTGTTCAAATGCATTGACTAAATAACATGCTTTGCTGGAATGTGGACTCAAGACACAAAACGCCATTGGTGGAACAGGACCTTATTTTATTTTCACACACCTACATTCAAATAACCAAAATTCCCAAAGCACAAAATCCTCAAGATTACAGGAGAGTAACACAGAGACAAGTAGACCTAAGAAGAACCAACAGAAGGTGCTCAATGTACCCCAGTAATTAAGTGAAGGCAATCACACAGTCAAGCACAGGTGAAACACATCAGGGCAGGGAACAGCAATCAGACACAAAGTAGGCTGAGGAGATTGGAGGAGGTCTTGAAGCCAAGCTCCTCCAGACATTGTGCAGGAGAATAGCATCGATGCCACAAGGAAACCCCTGGGGATTCGCCACATTCCCCCTCTGAGACATGGAGAGGCAAGTCACCATTGTGATCCACCTACAAAATGCGGAGATAGGTGGAACCAGTCTGGGAGACTGAGAGGGTGGGTGATGCACTGGGCTATTTACTGGAGGACCGACTGGCAGGATCGGGAGGCAGTGGGGAGACATGGGGAGACCCTCTCCTAGACAATAACTGGCTTTTCTATTGATGATGGGAGATGACAGACTAGACGATAACTGACTGCAGCGTCAGCTCGGCAAAAAGATTGGGTGCTCTAAGTACCAAAAGCTTCATGCCTCACTATCTTTATTCTTTTGAAAGGACAAGTGCATTTCCAAAGATTCTTCAAAAGGAACTCAAACAACAACAAACAATTAAAATGAAATTAATGAAGAATTTGTTGCAAAGAAAAGAAAAGAGCTCATGGTCCAATATGTGGTCCAATAAGAAAAGTGGTGCACTTTCATAAGGATCAAAGGATGGATGCAAGTTTCACTGATGCATGTGGGATGTGAAGATTTGGGGTCTAATTTAGTTACCATTCAAACTCGATCACAGAACACTGAAAAAGGTTGCTGGCTTGGCTTGTGTGTTTTTTACTAGGGCAACAACTGACACCATGTAAGATGATTTAAGTTATCTGCTTGGGACAGTTTAGACAATCTTCTGTTCAGAAACTCCAGATTCTTTCATGGAAATTGTGTCCTTGGCCTGTATCAGGAGGGTAATTCAAAGCAACCATGTTTACTTGGCCTATAAATTCCCTAGATCTCAACCTAATCAAGCATCTGCAGGGTAAACAAGACAGATACACAAAACTCCCACCCTTAAAAGACCTTTTGCTAAAGTTCCACATACCACAACACCTTCAGAGGCCCAGTTAGCCAATGCCTTTGAATGTTCAGGGCCTTTGTCAGGGCCATCTGTCAGGTCCAAGCAGAATCACAGCCGACGATGTACATAAGCAGGCGTGTATGCGGAGCAGGGCAGTGGGGAACAGAGCTGGGAGCAGAAAGAGGACTACTTTAAATTTACTTTGTATGAATGTGGCATAGTTCAATCATCTGCTTCAGCTGGTGGCTCCATACATTTCCCCACATTTCTGACACCGTCAGAACTTTAAAGCAGGTAATCATTGGCTACAAAAGATGATGTTGGCTGTCCTTGACCCGGTCTCACAGTATAATGTGGGGCTACGGATTTAGAGCCAAAACCAAAGATATAACAATGATTCTCTCGGGATAATCTTTTTTTTTTTTTTTAATCTTTTTGTTGTTGTTGTTTCCAAGAGTCCATATCCACCCTTATTTTCAAGGGCAAATATATGACAAAACAACATCAATCATATTCTTAATGATGGGACGGGGTGGGTGGATGTCATGCTTGAGATAGTGAGCCACAGTCATCTCCCATGCATCCACGAAATAAACGTCAATTCCCTTTAACATTGTCCTGAGTATCTTGTCACGTTGTAGTGAAGGCCAGTCACCACCAAGCTGTGCCAAAAAGGGGGTTGGAGAATGTTTCAGGTTTGCTGTCCGGATAATAACACGAGTATCGGGAGCTCTGGCTAGCAGTCGAACAACTGCCTTGCGGATGCTCATTATCCGACGGATGTAGTACTTGATGGGGAAAGTGGTAAAATGTGCCCAGACACCTATAACTACAACTGTGTTCTTCCCTCCAGTTATTCCGTCGAGTTCATTGGCAACATAATGTAGCTCTGTAACAGGTGAAGGCACAATACGAATAGGAAGGCCATGGCAGCGGTACGTCACAAAGATGTTCTTGGCATAGTCCAGTGCCACGTACGGTCCAGACTGCTTCAAGTTGTGCAGGTTATATACCCTGAGATCTGAAAGAGTTAGAACAGAGCAGATAAAAGTCATTACCAACAATTAAATTGAAAGTGTGAGAAGTTCTTGCAGGGAAATTACCTGATAGTTCTCGAGAGAGGAATTCCAACCACTGCCTGACTGTAGAGTCACCATACATGTGAACCACCTTGTTTTTGAGGCACTGGCTGATTGCAGAGGCACTATTGAACCGTTTAACTGTGGTGCCACTCAGTGAACTCCACAGACCTTTGTAATAGTAACCAGCAGGTCCAGGTATGTCCTTGTTGCTGGTCGCTGCAAGTTGACCTATCAAAAGTATATGGTTTTATCATGTCATGTTCATCATGGTCTCATTAAATATTCTGTTTTATTGGATTATCAAATCATTTTCTGATGTTTTCATCAGCACATGCACTAGTTGCCTTCATGGAAGACTGCTCCATATGGATAGTTATGATTAAATCTGAAGTTGATTGGAGTTTTATGGTGAGAATCATCCATACTTCTTTGATACGGCTGTAAGTAAAGGTCACAAGCAAAGGATCCGCTTATTGTGGAGGAGTCGGTGCTTGATTTTGACTCTCTCTAAGAAGGCTGAGCTCATCATTGTATCACGAAGATTGATGCTTGCCATCCTGCATAGAAAACTTGCCACTTGTATCTACAACCTCATTCTTTCAGTCACGAACTTTGAGTCATGACACATGACTGTAGGTGAGGGTGGGGATGTAGACCAACCAGTTAAAGCAACACTAAGGAACTTTCAGTTTTCGCTGATTTTGGCGGCGCCAGTGGACAAAAGCGGTAGTGTTTTGCCTGAACGAATACTACAGTTCCCATGAGGCCTAGCGCGTGGCGTCATAAAATGCTGCTCCCGGTGGCATGCTGTCGGACTGAACTCGCCTTCATTTGTTTCCAGTGGCTGTGTGAAGGATGGATAGCGACGAGGTAATGAATCTAAATGAATCTAATGATGGCTAAACAATGTTATATTGTGACGTGACGCACGCCGTAAAGCAGTTCGCACATTTGGAGTTTTTTAGTGTGCAACGTTCCTACCACCCTCCTCACAGCTGCTTAGTCCAAGTGAAAGCAATACCGACGCCCTCAGCCCGTGACAGAGGGGTCATTCAACTAGTTGTAAGTCGATGTATCATCACAAAAGATATTAAAATGTTTTATTAAGGTTGAAAAGTTCCTTAGTGTAGGTTTAACAGAGAATTCTTCTTGAAGCTCAGTTTACTCTTCAAAACAACAGTACACTACAGTCTGTTCTTGGCTGCAGCCACCTCTCCTGATCTGTGGCAGATCTTGATAAATGAGACCCATAGATACTTAAACTCCTCCACCTGGAAATTTTGTTTCCCTCCCTATCTGGAGAGAGACTGGCATCCCTTTTCCAGAAGAGAACCACTGGCTCAGATTTGGATGCACATCCCAACCATATCAAACTCAACAACAAACTGTTCCAATGAATGCTGCCAGACAGATAACATCATCCACAAAAACAGAGGTGTTACCCTTCACTGTCCCCATGTGATGCCCTCCTCGTTTCAGTGCACTTTTATACCCTGTCCATGAAAATCATGAACAGAAGGGATGACAAAAGAAAACCTTGGTGGAGTCGAGTGCCCACCTTGAACAACTCAGACCTAATGTCAAGTACGATCATGAAGCTGCCACAATGGAAGTGCAAAGATCAGATAGCGTACAGCAGCAGTCTCGGTTCTCTATACTTTCTAAGCACCTTGCACAGGACATCTCAGGAGACACGGTCATCTTTGTAGACCCAGCTTTCTTCAGGTCAACAAAGCACATATAGACTGGATTGGCAAACTCACATGCCCTCTGGATAATCTGTGAGAGGTTTAGGAACAGGTCTGTTGTGTAACAGCCAGGACAGAACCCATTTTGTGGCTATCAGTCAGTCTCCTTTCCATTACCCCTGCACAGACTTTCCTACTGAGGCTGAAAAGCATGATACTCGTTGGTCCACCTTGTTGAAAATGGGAACTACTAACCCAGTTTGCCAGTCCAAAGGTACTGTCCCCAAGGTTCATGTGATACTCTAAAGGCACATCACGCAGGACAGCCCCACATTATACAGGGTCCTAAGCATCTCTAGTGTACTCATCCGCTCCTGAGGCATTGCCAACACGTTTTTTTTTTTTTTTTTTTTTTTTTTTTTTTGACAGTCATGGTGACTTCCACCCAGGAAATCGATGAGCACCTATGAGCATCCTTATGATCATGAATGGTGTTCTTTATGGACAAACCACGATGAGTACAGTAGTCCAAAAACTAGCCACCATTCAGATTCAAATCAGGCAAGCTGTTCCTCCCAAACACCCACTTACAGATTACCCAGTCATTGTCAACGTAACTTTTGAAGTCACCATTTAAGATGATGGAGTCCATTGATGGTGTCCTTTCCAGGACCCACTTGGTAAGAAGGCCAAACACTCTGAGCTACCATTTCATACATAAGAACAAACAATAGAGACAGTTTTCCTCCCTGCCACCTTAAGCCACAGGTAGGCCACCCTCTCATCCACCTCAACAAACTCCAGCTGTGTTGTCGGCAGCAGGGGAGTTCAGAGCATCCCCACTCACGTGGAGCTTCTCATCTTGTCTAACCTGAGTAGGAAAGAGTCAATACCTACGGGTGCAAAAGCTGTGCATAAGGGTGACTACCATCAGGACATTTCAACCTCTCACACCAGCTTATTTCAATTCTTTGTGCTCCTCTTTTTTCGAATCCCATAGCTCCAGACTCCAGACAAATGAATTTATAATCCTCTGAACAGACACTCCCGTTCACTATTGATTGCAACTGTAGTTTAGCCCATTTGAATTTTGATTTTTTTTACTCATTGGATTGTAATTGGGGCATGTTGGTGGGAGTGAAAATTGGAACTTACCTTTCATTTTAGGAAACACAGTGACATGAGCAGGTCCCGAAGCTGGAATACCAACGTTCATGGTGACACCACTGAAGCAAAGCAAACATATGAAAATGGTTACAGCACAACGCTTAATGCCTTTCAAGAATTTAGAAGCTGCAGTTGTGGCTTGGTTGAGATAAGTACTGCTGGAATATCAAGTGAAATTAGAAGTTTCAAGAGTCTTGCCCAAAACAGTTTTTTTTTCATGTCCATTCATCTGTTTTCATCAATACTCAGTTTAGCTCAAGAGACATCGACAGATGAACCACTCACTTTTTAAATAGTATGTCCTCCTTGGAATTGAGGGGTTTTTGGTAAATGCTGAAGTGGTTGATCCTGGCATCACAGCTCAGATTCTGTGGCTTGTAGCAGAACCACAGCTCACCTGTATTGAGGTCAGTGTAGTTACACTGTGGCTGCTGGGTTGGAGGCAGACACACACTGCACATGGTTTTCTGAGTGAGCAAGCCTGAATGAAAAGTGCTGTAGAAATCCACTCCATTAGGTTTTTCACCAGCAAACCTCTGCAGGAATGGGATTGCCTCACTGGGATGTACCAATGTTATCTGATTGAACAAAGAACCAAAGAAGCCATTCAGAGCCAATCACTAAGCTTTTGCTTAGAAATTGGGCCAAAAGCAATAAATATTGCTTGAATTATTTTTTCCTGTCCCACACCTAAATTCATAATAATCATGGTGAAATCTGAACAATATAACTGCCAACCAAATCAACGATCATTATGTGATGATGGTAATTTTGAAAATGTATGTGCTGTCACGAAAGTTAAGCTGACCTCAAAATAGATTTAAAACTTGACTGAACTTATTACCTCAACCTGTGACTTTCCTTCCCAGGGTAAGAGGAACACAGCAGAGTAGGTGCCATTGAGATGATCCACCACTTGACCTGCCACTCCTGCTTCAAGTGTCCGGTTGTGCAGCCGAGTCAGTAAGAAATCTCCTCCATGAGTCTTGGGACGACCCTTGAAATCAAACATCTTGATGATTACCTCCAGCTGATCCCCCACGAGCCACGATCCACCTCCTGGCCTTGGGAGAATGACAAAATTGCTGCGGGCTGCATTGCTGGTGTCATTCAGTGAAACAGGAGGTGGTACAGATGGAGTATTTGGCCAAGCTATGGAATCCAAAAGAGTGTTTTCCTCATCAATCTCCTCTGGAGACAAAGGTCGGAAGGTGCAGGATTTTCGATTCATTTCTGGATCTCTGGAACTTCTTATGTTCTTGAATGGAGGCTTCGGTGTTTTCTGAAACTGGCAGAACCAAAGCAGGTATTCTCTGTCAATGGAGGCTTTTCCTTCCTTCTATCCAGTGGTATGGTTCTTAGCTCCAATAACATCACTTAAAATGCAACATATCAAACAGGATCCTCAATGCTCTCCATAAGTTCTCACCTCCATAAATTCGATGTAATAAAACATGTAGACAAACAAACTCAAGGACAGAAAGATGATGAGAGACTTCAAAAATTCTTTCCAAGCTCTGTCCATGATCGATTCTATTCAAATAGTTTATCTGATGAAGAGACAAGAACAAATTTAAAAATGGCAAAAAAGAGTTGCAAATCATGAAAAATAAAAATAAAAGCCAAAATATATTTCAAATTAGGTAGGCAAAACTTTTAACTGATTCCAAATGAATTCCTTCTATGATCTAGAGCAGACCAATGTGTTTAGTACAGTTCAAAAAATGTACTCACCTTAGCGGGCCATGTTTATTTTTAACCTGTTCCCTATTGTTTGAAGATTATTTGAATTAAAGCTTAAATCGCACACATAGTTAGTTTGGGTTGGAACAGACTTTGTGAATGCGACAACGTTGCTTAGCAGAGAATGGGTTAAATGTAATGATAAGGAAATAAGGATGTGCTTTCTCGCAGTCTTTTTGTTGAGAACTTGCATTGATGTGTCTGCAAAGAGAACCATATGGACACGAGCGCCTGGAGTGAAGAGGAACCCAGAAACATTCATCTGTTGTTGCAGCTCCATGGCTGAATGTAATGTAGAATGTTGATCTGTGATCAGTGAACATGCTGCGTCGTACTGAGCTGACCTTGAATGAGCTGCAGATGCTGTTTCTCACTCTTCCTCATTCAACGACACACACACACACACACACACACACACACGTGACAAAAAAGTAGATAAAGTTACTGAAACCAAGTTTCTGGTGGTGAAAACTGACAACTGACAAGACAGCAGGAAACTTCGCATCAAATACATTCAATCCTACGGAGCCCCGGACATGACATGGTAAAAAAAAAAAATTAAATTGTGGCCACGAATTACTAATTCGTTCCCTCGAAATAATTAAATCGTGCGCACGAATTACTAATTCATTCCCACGAATTAGTTATATCATTCATATACTGAACAGTTCAGTAAAGTTGGCAGCATATTGACAGATACAGACTTTCAGTCTCAATAACTCTTTAACAAAATGTCAGTAACATACAAAGGGCGCTGCATCCCATCGTTGTGAGGTGGACGATATGCTACAAGCTCATTTTTATTAAAAATATCTGTCTATCAAGCAGCAGAAACAATATTGATTTCAATCAGCACCCGGTAGTGCTGCGGGCTTCAGGGACCGTCTACAACTTACAAGACGCAGCAACAGTGAAGACAAATACCATATCCAATAAATTTGATAGGAGACAAATGAAGGTTGTAGCGATTATGGTGACACTGTAGTAAGTCCCAGTGGTGGTATTACGTTTTTTTTTTTTTTTTTTTTTTTTTTAGTTGTTGGGTTTTTTTTGTTGCTTCTTTTTAGCTATGTGTCTTCACTGTTGCTGCGTCTTGTAAATTGTAGATGGTCCCTGAAGCCCGCAGCACTACCGGGTGCTGATTGAAATCAATATTGTTTCTGCTGCTTGATAGACAGATATTTTTAATAAAAATGAGCTTATAGCATATCGTCCACCTCACAACGATGGGATGCAGCGCCCTTTGTATGCTACTGACATTTTGTTAAAGAGTTATTGAGACTGAAAGTCCGTATCTGTCAATATGCTGCCAACTTTACTGAACTGTTCAGTATATGAATGATATAACTAATTCGTGGGAACGAATTAGTAATTCGTGCGCACGATTTAATTATTTCGAGGGAACGAATTAGTAATTCGTGGGAACGAATTAGTAATTTGTGCGCATGATTTATTAATTCGTGGGAACGAATTAGTAATTCGTGGCCACAATTTAATTTTTTTTTTACCATGTCATGTCTGGGGCTCTGTACATTCATGATAGGTATTCTATATTTTTTTCACGAATATCGCCATGCTTCAATTACTGCATGGAAGTTTGAGGCAACGCATAAAAACAATTCTTCACTCGAATCACATATTCCAGAAAAGAGGTTTCCAGGACCACACTAACACTTGAATTTAGAGATTCTGAACAGCTAAAACTCCCTGATCTAGCCAAATTTGAAACTGCCAAACTTATGCAGAAAGAAAAGAAACAGATGACAGTCTCTCCAGCAGCCAATGATAAAACCAGAGTTTACATCCCCAAGGCAATGAATTTCAGTCTCACCACGTTGGACAAATAAGCTGCCGAACATTCTCGATCAGACTCACCTTCAGTATTGAGGCAGATCATAGCAACATGGGCCTGAGAGTATAAAACAGGGTGAGAAACATGATTGTGAGCAAATCACACAACAGAAGTGTCAGACAAACACCAATTTCACCTCTCATACATTTCAAAAACCTGATCTCACTATCTCACAAAGAATATCCAGTGACTTTTTAAAATGTGTTATTTTTAATTTGAGAGTAAATTATCTTCAGCAATAATTGACGGGTTTTGAAAATGGATTGAAACAATTCCAACTATGCATCCTGTTGAAATGACAGTAGTGTAACCTTTGGTAAAAGAAATAATACCTAGATTTGACATAAAAGAACAGATCTATAGTGATAATAGACCACATTTTGACAGGTCATCTTCACAGGTTCAGGAGGTCCTGCTGCAAGACCTGGACCAAGTCCAGCCCACGCCAGGGACAGTGGGAGGACGGGTCCGAAAGAAACAAAACTGGAGAAACTAGAACAAACCAAGGGATCCAGGTGGCTGACAACCACACTGTTAAAGACTGACTAGACGATCACAGACTGACTGGTGGTTCAAGACTCAGTGTGTCCTCACAAACCCGCCCACTGATGTACACTGACAGACATGTTACAACAATCAAAAAACCTGGACAGGGAGCATGAGGAGGAGAACAAGACATGTCTCGGAGGAGGTATGGTGAGTTCTACAGACTAGGTTGTGGCATCCGATTAGGCCTGATCACCCGGTTCAGTGTGCGAACTATACCGCAGCTGTCGGGGGGGCTCACTTATGAGTGTGTGTGTGTGTGTGGGGGGGGGGGGGGGGTGCCTTAAGCTGGCGCTTAAAGCATAGCGCCCCCACGCTTCAATGGTAAGGGCAAGTACTGCATGCAGTTCGGCATCTTCATTAAAGTGAAATAGTGATGCGCAAATCATACATTAATAATGGTCTTACTCTGTATATGATTCATGATCATGATCATACAAAAATAATAATAAGAAAGCAAAGCAAATACACAGGGAAAACAGCATTTTGCCAATATTTATGCCCCCCCCCCAAAAAAAATTTCACAAATCATCTTTTCAGGGGGGCTCATGTCTCATCAAGGGGGGCTGAGACCCCCCCGGCTCCCCCGTAGTTCGCATCCTGACTCGGTTGGTAATCACAATCCTGGCTGTCACACCCATTTTGTGGTGGGAGGTCCAGAAACATGATAAGAGAATAATACCAAACAAATAAATAATGTTTGCAGCCTGAATAATCTTCCTTGAAATGTGTTTGATCATTGCATTCTGTGTTGGCTGAAGAGTGGCGGTGTCTGCAGCATGTTTTGTAACAGTCTGTGGCACATTTTTGCCAAACAACACTCCTGATAAGTTTCTCACAAAGGCCTTTTAAGGTCTGTGCACAATGTCAGAGGAACTGCCTGAACACTCTGGTTAATAATCCTCCCACAAAAGGGAAGATTATAACCTTTGTGAAAAGGAAACCAGATATCAGCTTTTTTTGTGCCACTCATTGTAGTCATAGTGGTGCTGACACTCTGCGTGTGCTGCTGAATCCCTCAGGGCAGAGCACTCTGCGTTAGATGCACTGATTTGGCCTTTAAAAAAAAGAAGAGAAATACTCTAAAACCACCACCTTACCTAATGACCAAAATTGCCCCACAGGTGTATCCTTCTGCCTTCTGAGCCCGGAGATTCTGGCGCTCAGGAAGACGAACATCTGGACGAACATTCCTTAAGGTAGACAGTTGTCTTTATGATGATTCAAATGAAATCCAGGCTAATGTATTTCCTGATTAATTTATATATTAGATTTACACCTCATAGTGAAGACCTTCAGGAGGGCTTCTCACAGAGAAACATAATCCCAAAATAAGCAATCATCCATCCATTTTCTAAGCCACTTCATTCTTTTCAGGGTCACGGGGGCTGGAGCCAATCCCAGCTACTTCGGGCAAGGGCGGGGTACACCATGGACAGTTCGCCAGTCTGTCACATATGGACAGACATCAATTCACTCTTAAGGCCAATTTAGGGTGACCAATTAACCTGACATGCATGTTCTTGGACTGTGAGAGGAAGTCGGAGGGAACCCACACACTCACGGGGAGAACATGCAAACTCCACACAGAAAGGCCCTAAGCCCCGACTGGTGATTGAACCCAGGACATTCTTGCTGTGAGGCAAGATCGCTAATCACTGCACCACCGTGCAGCCCAAATGAACAATCACACTTCAGAAAACACATCTGGCAGCCTGGTGACATTTGAAAGTGGCTTTGAGCAGACTTAAGAAAGCACGCCATGCAACCTGATGACGTTTGCATGCAGCTTTCCAGAAAACAAAGGCCAAATGCTGGACCTGGAAACAAGATCCACATCTGATATCTCATCCATTTAACTCATTGCTCTAAAAGCCAGACACAAAACACACCTTTGCAGGTTGTTATAAAACTATAGCACCAACATCATGAACAGAATGTTTCATCTTTTCAAATGCATAATGAGATATCTCCAATTGAAGATCTCTCTGTCACATATATAAAATATGAATATTTTAAATTCTTACACTGTTGCATGAGTGTAATATGTTAATATTCATTATTCATTGAACTCCAACATCACATTTCCAATCAGATTGTGTTACATTGCTCAGAATTTTCATGAAGTTCAGTAAAGTTAATCTTTAGATGAAATACAATAATAATGTTGCTACTTGTACGTTTGTGTATAGACGATATCTGTGCATACTGTTTTTAACAGATAATTCATTTTGACTCATACTTCAGATCCTTTAAATAGAGTACAAATTCACAGCTCATTCAACCTACTGCTGTGATAATAGTGTCAAGATTGAATGAACGAATGAATGAATTTATTTCGAGATACAAAAATACAAAATAAATTAAAGATGTACTGTACAATATTCCATACAAAAAAGCCACATTTGGTAAACCAAAAAAACAAGAAAACAAACAAACTGTACAGTACAGCATTAGAGCAAAAAGTGTGTTATAAAAAGATTTCTTGTCTGTACCTTGAAAAGGAGTGGGAAGAAGACAAGCTTATAAACTCCCACCCCTTGCACATTCAATGTAAGTTTCAGTCAGCTGGGTTAAGTAGAAATTTTTTTTTCATAATCTACAAACTACATACCTGTTATTACATCCTATATTTACAAATAATATTATACACAACAACTATTACTATATGTTTTTATAATAACTACAATATATAGAAAAGGAAAGCAAATTACAATTTTCTACAGTTGTTATCCTTATTACTGCAAACATCATCACTGCAATAGAATGGAAATGGATTTTGTTAAACTCATCTGAAGCACAAAAAGACAAACTTCATTTAGGTACAATTAAAAGCAGCAGTTCATTTTGAAAATATATATAGGGAAAAACAATACAGTGAGTTACCTTGGCTGAACGTGGTGGAAAACAAAATGAAATCCAAGAGCTCTGTCACAGCTGTCCTCTTCTCACTTGGGGGCGTTGCTAAGCAAAAGGTCTGTTGGGGCACAGGCCCTATACATATCCTCTTCCTCCTACATGCGCACACATGCGTGCACATCATGGATTTTGCCGCACTCTTACTGAAATTATTGCATATTGATGAGTGTATGAAAATGTTTTTTTTTTTCTTTTCAAAAATCAGGAACATTTAAAACACACACAAAAAAAACAATGACAAGTCAGAAAGCTCTCTGTTTATTATGTGAGGATTTTTTTTTTTATCTTCTTCACTTTAGTGAATCTTGATTGTGATGCATTTTTGAAACTTTTTCTGTCTCTAGATGGTGAAGCCTGGCATGCCCATAGACAATAAAAAGGTGATGCAACACCTGGCTACAAAAATGAAGATGACCTGGAATTGTCAAAAACTTGCAATAATAACACCGTCCACCAGGGGCTGGCTCCAAAAACGCATTGACTCCACAGATTCCAACTCAAAGTGATACACTTCCTTTTACTTTTTTGTATTCTATTGATTAATGGCTTTATGTATTGCTTCTTATGATTGTTGTATTCTGTGTATTATGTTCACTATCTTAGTATTTTATTCTTGTGTACTTTTACATTTTATGATTGTTTAAACCGACACTAAGGAACTTTTCAACCTTAATAAAACATTTTAATATCTTTTGTGATGATACTTTGACTTACAACTAGTTGAATGACCCCTCTGTCACGGGCTGAGGGCGTCAGTATTGCTTTCACTTGGACTGAGCAGCTGTGAGGAGGGTGGTAGGAACCCTGCACACTAAAAAACTCCAAATGTGCGGACTGCTTTACGGCATGCGTCACATCATGATATAACATTGTTTAACCACCATTAGATTCATTTAGATTCATTACCTCGTCGCTATCCGTCCTTCACACAGCCACTGAAAACAAATGAAGGTGAGTTCAGTCCGACAGCATGCCCACCGGGAGCAGCAATTTACGACGCCACGCGCTAGTTCTCATGGGAACTGTAGTATTCAGTCAGGCAAAACAGTACCGCTTTTGTCCACTGGCGCCGCCAAAATCAAAGAAAACTGAAAGTTCCTTAGTGTTGCTTTAAGTAGCCAGGGACCTCAGAAAAGGTAGTTGTCACCCTGGTGACAACTAATGGGGATCCAATCTCAAATAAATAAATAAATAAATGCCCACCTGACCCAAACTTGAACTACGCATTCACAAAGGAAACATTTAGTGCTCTGAGCACAGCCTTCTGATGGTCAGTATTGATGAAATAGAACATCCATAAAACTAGACTGGTTGCATTTCCACGGCTCAGGATTGTGTTTAGATTTCATGGATATATAGTTTTCATATTCACACAAGGTTACTTGATTGACAGTCTTGCTCTGGAATGATCGACATACTTTTGTGCGAGGCTGTCAGGAAAAATATTGAGTGGAAACAGTTACCTAGTTTGTTGAATTGTTTTCTGTAGTTTTAGATGAACGGTAACCATGGCTCGTTCCTCGATGAATCATTCGAACAATCCTGGAGTATGGAAATGTCTGCGTTTCATTCGCAATTTGATGTGGACAATGTACCTAAAAAGTTTAACATTTTTCGAAGGTGTTGTGGCCTGAACATCAAGTGTAACCAAATTCCAGTGGGGTGTTAGCAGGGATGGTCCGGGCCTGGCGAGTTGGCAGGCCACACGCCACCAGGGATTCTCAACCACAAACCTCAGAGCCTGTGAGCCTCTAAACAGAGCAGTGTCCAATCTGTGGTACGCCCACCTCCCACTTGACTACGACCGCAGATCAGACAAGAAGAGGTGTTGATTTTAAGGAAAGGAAATTAAACTTAACAAGCAGCGAGCGAGGAGGAAAGAATCCAGCAGGGAAATCCCCAAATGACAGGTGGGCAAGAAATATCGCTTGCCCAGTGTATCTCAAGGACCTGAGCACTGTGGATGGTCGCCTGGCCCGGTCAAACACATAAACAAATTAAACAATAGTAATCATGACATGTGAGTGAAATGAAAGACTATGCAATCAGTTTTTGGTAGACCACTGGGACGACTCCTTAGATCTCAGGCAGTTCTGCCCCTTGTTGCTCTCTGGCCCCGCCCTTTTTCTTTCTTTTTTTTTTTTTTTTTGTGTCTGAATCCAAAAATCCAAGATAGCAACCACCATCATTTTCTGAAACAAGCAGAACCAATGGGTGGCATCCCAAGTGCTCCATTCATACTTCACGGAGTCTATTGTCTTGTGCAGCTCGTAGTAGTCTCAACACATTGACTGTAACTTGGGGTAAAATCACTGAAATAATCAATAACGTCTGGAAACAACTCTGGCCTCAACATTTGGTTCATTTCTTCTCAAAAATGTTTTTTTCCCAGAAGGTTAATAAACCTACTCATTATTTCAGTCACACCCTTGATCTTGATATTGATCAGTAGGGGTGAGCCGAATACTTGTTTTAAACGAGTACACATTGCGGATATTGCATTTTTGTCGAATCCAAGTACAGCCCGAGCATCGTCATTCTTCATACTCGTGCTGATGAGAAATCCTCATTGGGCAAGAACTACTGCCTTTCATTCTGCTCCGTGCTCGACCAAGACGACAGGATCCTTGTGAGGGAAGCCAATCGGTGCTCATAAATTCAAAATTCGGTATTTTATTTCTTTGTAGCGTGCATTGTGCCTGAGGAAGATCTTTTAAAGTCAAAATGTCGTGCGACTGTGCACGCTCGGGTTTTTTTTTCCGGGGTTTTTAAGTGTCGTTTTCCCTTGTGGTTTTGTTTTTCCCTTTACTCTTCTTTTTCATAATAATTTGGGCTTGTGCTCCACCAGGAGGGTGTGAGCTTGTGTGAGAGAGATGATAACTGGACCGAGGTCGACTATGGTCGGCGCCACAGCCGCGGACATGACCAGGAATCTCAGCAGGGGCGTATGAGAGATTTTAAGGGATGCCGGGAAGATTCCTGTGGGGATTGTGGTTGGAGGCAGTCCAAACCTAGGAAGGCCTGGAGTCCAGACAACAATTATAGAGAAGCTGTTATGTAAATTCATTCATACACTTAAAAATATTCATGTTCTGACTCAATAAAAAATACTTGTTCTATAAATAGTTCCTTTACTGTTGTGAACATAAATATTCAAATCTTAGTTCTGAGGCTGTTGTGTGAATAAATAATCATTTGTATAACTTTAAAAATATTCATGTTCTGACTAAAATAAAAAAAAAAAGTGCATTGTATTATTGAGACTGTTCTGTAAATAATTTTCAAATAAACAATAAATATAGCAACTTCTGAGCAATCCATATTCAGAAATAGTGTACCAATTTCTGCCCTATTTCCAATTAAACCACGCCCACTTCCACTATTTAGGCCACGCCCCCTCTGAGTACAGATACAGATACATGTAATTTGGATGGGTAAACAGATACAGATAGTGGTGTACTCGCTCATCCCTATTGATCAGTTTGCTGTTTTTCAACACAACCCCCAATGTCTGATCACTTTCTGATATCATTTGAGTTTGCATTAATTGACTTTACAGCAAATGCGGAAAAAAAATATGAATATAGAAGATGTCTAATGCAAAGCTGGTACCAAATTCAAGGAAATAATCCCATTTATGTTTATTTCGTTCCATCTGTTTATCAAACAGAAAGCAGTTGTTTAGCATTAGTCCCACTCAAGTTGATTTTCATTGAGATGGTGGAGCAGCATGAAATGTCCATTTCAGACAATGATGGTCCACAACTATTACTGCAGTCTTTAATTAATAATGTAATTTCTGGCTGCTTCTGTTCTCCAGGTCGCACCAACTTTCTCACAGTCAGAATCACCCATTAATGTGTCCTTCAAACAGTGAGTCTGGCCAACATTTAAAATAAACAAATAAATGAATAAAATTCCTTCCCTCATGTGAGTTCCCCTCATTCACATATTTTCTATTGAAAAAGAAACTAGCCTGTAAAAACATTTAGGTCAGTCCAACTTTTATCACTCCTGAAAAACCTCCCTTTAAGGAATAAGGTCAGGGAGAATGTGTCCAGTTCGAGAAATTGACTTTTCTAACTGCAATTTATCATCATTGACTATCATTATAGTACAAACAAGAAGAAACTCAATAACAATCCTCTGAAATAGCTTTGATTTTGAACATACTGTATTTATAAATTATCTGGAGCATATTTAACATGCATCTTACCTCAGTGGAGAGTCAGCTGAGGAAAAAGTAATCACTGAAAGAATCCAAAAACTGATATGATCTTCATATACAGCAAGAATTATTCTCTGTTCTTGACTTCCTGTTATTGATGGCAAGGACTATGGAAACATTACAGCAATGCATCAGTAATAACTATCAACTCTGACTGAATCACTAAAAGATAATCTTTCATATCATTCTGTCCACAGGTTGAGCTGGCAGTGGTTTTCACTGTTACGGTGCGTGAGACAGAGGCTCAGGTGCAGATGAGTACCAGACACGGGTTGTTGAGGGTTTATCAGATTTATTGAACAGATGGTGAGTTATCAAGTCTGAGATATGGGTCCGAGGGCCAAATCACTGACAGGCGCTGCCTCTCCGGCAGCCATGGGGGGGTTCCGAGCTCCAGAGCAGCCAGGTGAGCAAGGTGGCAGGCGAGAGAATAGACAGAGGTGGTCCAGGCTGAAGAAGGTCAGTTGCAGCAAGGACTGAAGGCTTGACACACAGAAACTCTGGTACAAACTGACTCAGGGAGCTCAACGGTCCGGCATGGGAGAGTGGACTGCAGCCAGCTGAAATAGACAGAGGAGCAGGTGGAACAGATGAGGCCACTCTCCTCCGAACAAGTGACTCCAATAAGCTGATTGAACTGCCCACACCACAGCTGGCTCACCTGCAGACAGAAAGGGAGAGAGACAAAAACAGCAAAGCAAACCCGCTCCATACTGGCTGAGGAGTGGGCATGACATTCACAATACAACACTAAAAGACTTCACTTGGAAACAGAAGTGGTGTAACTGGACGGAGAGTGCTGTTTTGGAGCAAATGTGATCTATTTTAAACTGCTTGCATTGGATGTTTTTCTTCATTGTAAATAAATATATAAAACAAACAAACAAAATACACATATAACATGTTAATTAGGTTTAACAGAAGAGCGACATGACAATCACTCCAAGTCCATCCCAGTTTTTGTCATTTTGTCTCGATAATGTAGTAATTGGCCGCTGTGTCGAATGCCATCGCTGTCTGCTTCAGTGGCAGTGACGACTGAGAGATGTTGAGCGACAGTTCCTTGCACCAGGTCCACGCCGTCTGAGGCATCCTCTCTCACGCAGCTGCGATAATGTCCTGTCAGAAGAGTAGGTTGCTTAGACACTTGTTTTCTGCTGCTGTCCCCATCTTTTGCAGTTTCTCACTCTTCATCCTCTTTTTGCACTATCTCTACAAACTCTTTTTGGTGTATGCTGTCCACTGCGTGTAATGCATTGCATTCACTATGGACAAGTATTCTCACAACCTCATTCTGTCTCATCTGTGTTTAACTGCTGCAGAATTCTGATATTAGTGATCAAAAGATTCTGACAATACATAAACTGATTGCATTTTACCTGCTTTTGATGGCTTGAATGTAGTTCCTCCATAAACTTGTTGCTTATAAATTGTCAGGGATTCCCCCAAGCCTGCCTCGGGCAAGACTTTATTCTCTGTCACCTCCTGAGACCCCAGTCATGAAACAATATATCACGCTCATGGTGGGACCATCAGACCCTCTTTCTGCTGGAGCAGAAAAATGATGTTTCCTTATGCCCCTGCATCGACTACCATGGACTCAACCACATCACGATAAAGAACTGTTACCCTCTCCTCGAGATGTTTTCTGCTTTTGAGCTTTTGCAGGGAGCCAAGGTATGCACAAAGCTGGATCTTTGGAAGGCATATCACATGATGCCTATCAGAGAGGAGGAAGAGTGGAAAGATGGCATTCAACACCCCCACTGGACATTATCAATATCTGGTAATGCCTTTCAACCTCCCTTAACGCCCCTGCACTATTCAAGGGACTTTTTAATGACGTTTACGACGTGGATTTATTAAACATCTGTGTTTTGGTTCACTGGGGTGACATCCTAATCTTCTATCCTGCTCTCGCCTCTCATAAGCAGCATGTCGGCCAATTGCTGCAGAAACCCCTCACCCGCCACATGTTTGTTAAGGCTGAGAAGTGTGAATTCCATGTTACCTGGGTATCATCCTGGGACATGTGGTGGGCAAGGGGCAGGTGGTTCTAGACTCGGGGAAGGTGACGGCTGTCAGGGATTGGCCCAATCCCATGAACCGGAAAGAGCTCCAGCATCTTAATCCCGTGTGAATGCGTCTTGTCTGTAATTTGCACAGTAATAATTCCACCGCAAATCACCTGCCGTATTTCACCAGACACTGATGCCCTGTGATAATACTAATTCCATCCAAATCTGCACCTCAGTGATTCAGGGGTATTTAAGTAACTTTTTGGGGTTTTTTTACATGTTATTTTATCCCTTTTTCCTGGGGTCCATTTCACCAAGCAAGTTGAAAAAACAGTGAAATCCTGAACTCTGTGTTGATCTACTCTGAAATGGAAAACGCTGGGTTTTTGATTTCACAACCGCTGATTTAAGTTGGATTACTCAACTCGAAGTAGTTTCATCTGAAGTTAAGCGTGTGCACGACAACGATAAAAAGCCAGCATCAATGGAGCGCCGATTCGAGGAGTCACCATGGCAACAGAGAAGCGGAGAGCGACATATGGTGAGCTGGAACACATTTTTAGAAAAAAATGCAACACTGCTGCAGCAGCGAAGGAGAGGGAGATGGCGTGGCAGAAAAGTGCTGCCCGTGTCAATGCGTACGTTTAAATGTAGTCCTTTCTATCAGAATATTATTAAATATTAAATATTATTACAGGGAAACTGTTTGAATGGTCACCAATTAAGGTATTTCATTTACGTGTAATCCCGCAGGGAAGAAACGCAGCAGCTAAAGATGAAATATAAAAACATTGTTCAAACAGGTAAGACCTCGGCATAAACTCATTGAGGTACATAATTTTAAGCATGTTTAACATTGTAAAGTAATGTAAATATTAAGTGGCTGATGGACTGTGCAGTTGTTTTATGTCACACATCTATATCATGATTTGTTAAATAATCAATCCTATTTGATCTAATATTATGATCTATTATATGAGTATAATATTTCAAAAATGTTATTGATACAAATATTTATTTTTTTTCTTTCATGTCCTTTTCTTCTTTTGGCCCAGATTGTGAAGGTTCTATCTGCCTGCTGGAGCTCCTTCATGCTACAACCAACCTGAAACTGTCAGGAGGAAATACTCAGAATATTTTTGCCAAATGTTAGTTTGGAAAAAATATATGCAAATATACTGAAAGATGTTATTTATCCAGGATGAGGAGGATGAAACCGTGTCTGCTGCCTTCACAGAGGATCCAGAAAGTCATATCGAGGTACGTTACTGATTGTTCTCTTCCCATTAAAACTCTGAATACTCCTGTGGAACATAGAGCTTGACATTTAGCCGACACTGAAATATTCAACATTGTCATCCTTTTTAACAGATCATGGCTGGTCAGCAGCAGGATGGTCCCTCAGCTTCCACATCACCGATCAACACTGTGAGATGATGTTCAGTAAACACCAGAGGTTCATTTCATTCAATTCATGTGCAGCTGTATAATTTAATGTCCTCTATGTATTCCCAGTTACCAGTCAAAGAAATTTACAAAATCCACTTACTTAACAAGATAGAGAAATCCCTTAAAGAACAGCAGTATCTGGACCTCCAGATGAAGAAGACGAAATTGGAAATTGAGATACTGGAGCACAAGTTGCAGGTTTGTTCCTGGTCACAGGTGAATTATGTTCACTATTGGAACATGAACTAAACCCTTTTTTTTTTGTAGGAAATAAAGAAGACAAAATGAAATGTGTGTCATGTCTTTTATTTGCTGTGGTGGTAATGATGATGGTGATTTAAACTCCTCAGTGCTCTGCATCTCCAGTGTTATATAAAATACTCCCATTTGCGAAGAACCGCAGCGCAACACACAATATCTGCTGGGATGTGAGTGCGCGACTACGTTTGGTTATGTTGCAAAATATGGATGGAAAAGATTGTGAAATGTAGCGTATGGATGGAGTCGTGAAGTGGTACCGTTCAAAAATATAACTGTCCGGAAACGCCAAAACATCTATGCGCGGTCTGTAAATAATCTCCCGACGAATATTCAATTCACGCTGCAGTAATGCCGCTTCTTCATCCACAGAATCTCTATAAAAGGACATGACATTTTGACAGCTATACAAAAACACGCCAGCTGACTGAATGAATGCGGAAATGGAACAGCGCCTGTTGCTGAAAGGGAGCGGAGCCAGAGAGAAACTTCAGGGTTGACTCAGAAAAACCTGGTCCCGACCAGGTTAGAGTCACAGAATGTGTTACTGCGGTAACTGACTGACAGTTTAAGATACCTCTCCTAGTGGAACAGGCTGGAGTTACTCCTCTGTCTCTGGTTTGAGTTCTCTCCCTTTGTGTAATGGAAATCTCAGAGTTTCCCTCATTTCTGGGTTATTGAACACAGAGTTTTCTTTAAACCTGCTTGGAAAAATGGACCTCAGGTTCAATAACAGAGGCTGCTATGGAAATAATTTTGAAGGATATTGAGATGGATGACATGCATAGCAACAAGTGGTAATAAAAAAAAAAATTCAACAGGTTTGACACAAATGCACAAATTATGGACTGTTATCCTATGTGATTGGGGAGGGGGATTCTAAAATTACCAGAGACTTCACAAGTAAAACCAATTTAGTGTAAATAATGCATAAGCCTGTAAAATAATAATAATAATAATAAAAAAACGTCACAAATAAAAAGCATGTTCATTACAAATATTGAGGTCAATTTTTTTTCCCAAGAAAACAACATATCCACCCTTATGCCGGGTTCACACTGGATGCGTTTCGGCTGCATTGTGGCTGCGTTCCGTCTGCGGTACGGAATTGCCGCAGCACTGTGACTCACACCACCTCCAGTCAGCTGCAGTCTGGACGTTGTCAGATCCGTCACTCTCCCCCCAAACAATATGAAACCCGTTTAACTCAATAGAAAGCAGTCCAAATCACCATATCTGTTGAAAATGCACGGTACAACTGTAAAAAAAAAAAAAAAAAAACGTATTTGTATTTGTCTAATAAAAAAGCACGTCACAAGCACAAAACCATTTCATCGTGTTAAAAAATAAGCTTGATTTGGCAGAAAACAATCCAATCTGGCAAGACAGAGCCAATCCGGTCATAGAGCTGTTTCGTGCCATTTTGGAGTCGTTTGACTTTCCTGCAGTGACGAAGTACAAAACTGTTCTTTCTTCTAAAGCGTATAATGACGACATCATGTTGTTTGTTCAGTATTTTTACCAGAAGAATTCAAAAAATGGAATATTAGGGCAAAAACACGACCCAGATTTTATTTCGAAATCACTTATTTTGGAACACATATCACGTTACCTTCCGGCACCTTCTGTCTGGATTGACGCGGTAGGGCTACGGCGTGCGAAAAAATAGGATCGTTGCGGAAAGAGACCGGAGCTCGGCAAGGGCGCCGTAGCCAGACGGCAGCCAGACCGTAGCCAGTGTGAGCCACTGCCTTGATTTTAAAGACCACGGATTAGCGGCGGTGTCCGTTCCACAGCCGGAACGCATCCAGTGTGAACCCGGCGTTACTTTCAGGGGCAAATATAAGACAAAACAACATCAATCATATTCTTAATGATGGGACGGGGTGGGTGGATGTCATGCGTGAGATAGTGAGCCACAGTCATCTCCCAGGCGTCCACGAAATAAACATCCATTCCCTTAAACATGGTCCTGAGTATCCTGTCACGTTGTAACGAAGGCCAGTCACCACCAAGCTGTTCCAAGAAGGGGGTTGGAGAATGTTTTAGGTTTGCCGTCCGGATAATAATTCGAGTATCTGGAGCTCTGGCTAGCAGTCGAACAACTGCCTTGCGGATGCTCATTATCCGACGGATGTAGTACTTGATGGGGAAAGTGGTAAAATGTGCCCAGACACCTATAACTACAACTGTGTTCTTCCCTCCAGTTATTCCGTCGAGTTCATTGGCAATATAATGTAGCTCTGTTACTGGTGAAGGCACAATACGAACAGGAAGGCCATGGCAGCGGTATGTCACAAAGATGTTTTTGGCATAGTCCAGTGCCACGTAAGGTCCAGACTGCTTCAAGTTGTGCAGGTTATATACCTTGAGATCTGAAAGAGTTAGAAAAGAGCAGATAAAACCTAAGATATATTACATTAAAGGTGTGACCATTTCTTTCAGGGAAATTACCTGGCAGTTCTCCAGAGAGGAATTCTAACCACTGCCTGACTGTAGAGTCTCCATACATGTGAACCACCTTGTCTTTAAGGCACTGGCTGATGGCAGAGGCGTTACTGAACCGCTGAACTGTGGTGCCACTCAGTGAACTCCACAGACCTTTGTAATAGTAACCAGCAGGTCCAGGTATGTCCTTGTTGCTGGTCGCTGTAAGTTGACCTAACAAAAGGTGACATTGTGTCAACACATGGTTTCATCATTATATAATTAACTAGAATTTGGCACACAGAGAGCGCAGACCTCCGCCTCAGGTCAAATCAGTCACCAAGCCGCGCTGCATGCCGCACGCCCCCTGTTGGCGGGCCTGCCCAACTATGTGAAAGACTGCCCTATCTCTCAATGATAAAGAATCCTTTAAAAAATTCCTAGATCCAGACAGTGATCTGGATCATCACCAAAATTTAATGGATTCTAAGTTAGCCCAAGATCCACCTTTCCACAAAGTTTCATTGCAATCCGTCCATTACTTTTTCCGGAATCTTGCTAACAGACCAACCAACAGACCAACCAACAAACCAACAAACCGACGTGATTACATAACCTCCTGGCGGAGGTAAAAAAGCCAACAGGCAGTAAGGATCTATTTATATGGCACCTAAACCGGTGGAGATTCGATTTCAATCGGTCCCCGCCGTCATTTTATAGGGAATTTCGCGCACTGGTAATGTTGTCCCATACAGTCCCTGCGTTGTTACAAAGCCGTTAACAACACCCCTACATAGGGCTGAAACGATTCATCGATTGAATCGAATAATTCGATTATAAAAAAGCTTCGAATTCAATTCTGTTGCTTCGAGGATTTGTTTATTAATTGTGTGCAGTGAAACTACCGAGAAACCGCTAAACTGTAGCAACCGGAACTAAAGCGCTGTATGTTTCCGCACGAGAGTGTAAGCCGCACGGACATATCGGAGCAAGCAGATGGAGCACAGTGCGGTGAAACGATGCGAGAAATGGATGCAGAATGAAGTAAAATGCTGGCGAAAAGGAGCAAGGACAAGAAAGAAAACGCCAGAAA